>NW_013667374.1:146594-152435 GCF_000517525.1 Limulus polyphemus | reverse complement strand
ATTTAATTGTTGAGGATAAAAATATTGGGTAAATTTTCAAATAAATAATTTCATTCTATTTTGTTAAGATTGGATTACGTTATGCAGGATTTGTTATTTTCATGCAGGAAAGTACAGTTCAATGTACAGTAAAAGTAGAGTTATTTGATGTTTATCACATGGTTGAGTGACATGGGATCATTTGATTTAAATAGCTCGTCACCCATGTTCAATGTACAGTAAAAGTAGAGTTATTTGATGTTTATCACATGGTTGAGTGGCATGGGATCATTTGATTTAAATAGCTCGTCACCCATGTTCAATGTACAGTAAAAGTAGAGTTATTTGATGTTTATCACATGGTCGAGAGTGACATGGGATCATTTGATTTAAATAGCTCGTCACCCATGTTCAATGTACAATAAAAGTAGAGTTATTTGATGTTTATCACATGGTCGAGAGGTAAACATCAAATAACTCTACTTTTACTGTACATTGAACATGGGTGACGAGCTGTTTAAATCAAATGATCCCATGCCACCACAAATTAATTCAATTAAGTCATCGCTTACAGTTCAGGCATAGTCGTCCTTGATTTTAACTTATGGAGCAGAAATAAAGCAGATGCGCAGTAGCTACTGACCAGAGAGAAAGCATACAGCTAGCTAATAACATCAACCGCTTTGAACTGAACAATGCAATTGAACCTTCTTCTTATAATGCACCACCAGCTGAAAGTACAAAACACGTTCATCAGCAATGCAGCAAGAACCTTGAATCGTCTAATCTGCTTCCAATTCTAACCACTTAGTAGTTGATTAGAATATCAACATCTGTTAGCAAAAGTTATATTACCTTTTTGTTATTTCTGCTCAAACCATTCGATTTAATTAGGCCAGCTTAAAATTTTTGGCGTGTCATATAATATCAGTGAATAATATTATCGACCCTTTGTAAGGATGATTTATTAATTTATTTGTTTTTTTTCTTTATTTATTTTAGAATTTGTGTTTTGAGTAAAAGCTGTTTTTTCACTATATACAGACATTTTTTCATTTTCAGTATTACTGTAAATGTATAGACTATGATACATTTTAGTTGTATTTAATTTGGTACGATCAAAAGAAAATGTTATGCAATTGAGGAATAGCTGCAAGAGGTATAAGCTTGAAGAAGACACCAAAGATATGTTGTTTTTTTTCCAAATTGTCCTCCATATCACAGGTGAAAAATATAGCACAAGCAATGATAATAAGGCCTAACTACCATTCCCTCATCCACAGCTGGTTCTGGACATGGTAATAACTCCATAATATGAATTACATAGTAATAGAGTATAAAAATTGTTTTGTAGCTTATCAACATTTATGATATACACCAGATAATGCATTAACACACCATCTCATCAGATGTCATTCCAGCCTTGTGACTTCTGCTTCTTTATCTGTATGATGACACGGTGTCCAGCTGTGGACATTTCATTCAATCTCGGAGCCTGTATCCTACAATTGTTGCTATCACAATTGATGAATAGCAGTCATTTATTTTTGTCATGAATAATGGCCTACCTTGTCCACATATCTGAGCAACTATAGCGTAGGTTTTAAACGAGTTCCACATTGAGTTTCTTGGAGGCTGGAGCATATTAACATCAGCTTGCTGTACCAACCAGGTGGATTCCATTTGTCCGATGGTTTTCCACATGAGTGAAACACCCAGTATGTTCTCTCAGATATAACCTTGGTTCAGGAACAACTTGGATTACTATTCACTCTCTAATTCACTTCAAAGTAACAAATGATATAAGATTGCATGAAACAACCACGTATGTAATATTGTATGAGATAACTGTTTACAGTACTTGTTATGGCGTGAACACCTTTTCAAGCTTGTGAAGCATGATTATAATGAATTTACTTGTCATTAGACACTCTGAACTGTAGTTGGAAAATTATTATTATTACACACTTTACTAATTCTTGAAAACCCCTAAGGGAATAGATATAGAATGCATTGTTAAAAAATACAATAAGCCTAATACCAATGTTTAATGACAAGTAAATTAATTATAATCATAATTTGAAAAAGGTGTTCACATCATAACAATTATTGACGTAACAAATGGCTGTTATAAATACTGTTTCGACCACTACTGTGGTTGTTGTATCTTATAACAAAGTCTTTTATTTGTGATAACTGTATCATTAGAACTCCCGATTATCATTTTATTAGTTTCAGCAGTGGCTATTCATTTCCCTAATTCGTCCATTATATTCTAGAATTACAATGCTAGGAAATAAGCTCACGAAAATAAAAGTTATTGTTGCTCACAGTAGTATGTCCCCCACTTTACCGCTTAAAGGATGCTGCCACAGTGATGAGAGAAGGGGTGGTGTCATCAAAGATGACGAGGTCATAGTTCCAAGTTTTGCCACCAGAAGCGGCATCCTTTGTGCGGGATAGTGGGGGACATACTACTGCTCACTTCTGAATTATATTTTGTCTTTTTTCTGATATTGCGAATCCTTAACTGTAACTAAAGTAAACTAACAACATTGTGTTCCATAATAAGATGTCTTAGAAGTTTTTACGTGACTTAGATCAGTAAGAAATTTAACCTTTAGTTTGATAGGCAAACCACCGACAAGTATATGTAAACATTGAGACAAGTACAGCGTTTACAAAAAAAAGTAAATACCATAGTAAACAAATGCCTAAAGAAGGTATTCTTGAAACTTAGACCATTGTTTTCATTACAATAGTCTCATTTCTTCGAAGAATTTCTTTACTGGTATTATAAAAAATATATATACGTTCAAAGAAACAAAAATACAAGAATTTACTTTCAATTCAGTTACAAAATTCAGGAATGTGAAATATTAACACACCAAGTAAGTTTTTCAAATGTTATTCCTCATTTAGTCTTCATTAATACGTTTTACCAGAAAACTGGTGATTATCCTACAGGGTACAGGAAAAGTCTGCAATCATAGGTGATAACCGAAGCTTTTCTAAATTTCAAACACCTGATTAATTATGGTGCTGTCAAAGTATGAGAAGGTGGAGTTAATCCTGGTGTTAAACTTGTTTCGAATTACAAGGACAACATTTGGAACATATCTGGTAAAGTTCGTTGAAGTGCCTGTGTTTCTAGACACCCTGTATGTTATATCAGAAATATTAATGACATGTTTGTAGTTTTTAATAAGGAAGATTAAGTTAGTCATTTTCTTTAAAATCTCTACAAGCAATTTCCCTGATTTAAATTCAGTGTGGAATTTAAAAGGTTCTAAAGTATTATTTTGGACACGTTTATTGAACGTAATTAACTTTACTTTGATGTTACTTGCTACCATTAGAAGATTTACACATTTTCACAGTTTTCTACCAGGAAAGTTTTTTAGTGCGTTAATTCAGGTTTTCGTCTCGAGATCCTAATATGACATTGCCTATAATGTTGTTTGTTTGTTTTTCTCACATGAATTTTCAAACACCATTTAAGTACATCTAAAAACTCTATCCTTTCTTATTTGTTAATAAAAAGTTCCAGAAGAATTTTCACGAACTGTTTAAATCAAATGATCCCATGCCACTCGACCATGTGATTGTCACCAGAAATATTACTGTCATTAATTTGTTTAATCTCGTCACCATAAATCTTACTGAATCCCGTCATTAAAAATGTTACTGCCACCAACTGGTTAAATTCCTTCACCAGATATTTTACTGACATCAGTTGGTTTAATCCCTTCACCAAAACTTTTTCCGGCACTAATTGGTTTAATCCCACCACCAGAAATGTTACTACCACTAATTAGTTTAAACCCATCACCAGAAATGTTACTTCCACTAATTAGTATAATCCTGTCACCAGAAATGTTACTGTCACCTGGTGGTTTAATCCCGTCATCAGAAATGTTACTGTCACTGATTGGTTTAATCTCGTCACCAAAAATTTTACTGCCAATAACTGGTTTAATCTCGTCACCAGAAATTTTACTGCCAATAACTGGTTTAATCTCGTCACCAGAAATGTTACTGCCAATAATTGGTTTAATCTCGTCACCAGAAATATTACTGTCATTAATTTGTTTAATCTAACTGGTTTAATCCCGTCACCAGAAATATTACTGATATTACTTAGTGTAATCCCATCACCAGAAATGGTACTGCCACTAGTTAATGTTGGCAGTACCATTTCTAGTGATGGGATTACACTAAGTAGTATCAGTAATATTTCTGGTGACGGGATTAAACCAATTAGTGGCAGTAACATTTTTGTTGAAGGGATTACTCTAATTAGTGGCAGTAACATTTCTTGTGAAGGAATTTAAACAGTTGGTGGCAGTAACATTTCTGGTGATGGTAAATAGGGCAAACAGTTTGGAAAATAATGCATTTAGGGGCAAGTCTGGGCTTGGGTTTAGGTTATGCAAATAGTTCCAAACACTTGCTAGTGACAGGGGGGGAAGCAGATACGGGAAACAGATGGGATCACAAGGGGTGATTGTGTAAAGCATGGGTGGGCAACCAAATTTTTTTCCTGGCCATGGATGTGGCCAGTCGATCACAGAAATGGCCACACTAATAATAAAACAGAAAATTTTCGCTAAATAAATTTATTTCAGGATTCTAATGACAGTCAAGGTTGATTATAAACACAACGCAAAAGTACATAAGATACTTTTCAAAATTGCAAAAGCATGCAATTTCAATTTCTAACCAGATAAAAATACACTATCGATGATTCTACGAGTTGGCCACACATTTTTGCGAAATGGCCACACATAGTCATTGGCCAATGGGCTGCCCATCCGAGGTGTAAAGGATAGGGTAGTCATAATTGTAGGTGATTCTCTAGTTACGCATGTAGATAGAGTAATATATGGAGTAAATAGGAACAAAATAATACACTTATGCTATCCAGGAGCAGGGGTACAGGATATAACTGATAGAACCAGAGAGATAGTTAAGAGTGCTAGTAGCAATGGGTACAGGATATAACTGATAGAACCAGAGAGATAGTTAAGGGTGCTAGTAGCAATGGGTACAGGATATAACTGATAGAACCAGAGAGATAGTTAAGAGTGCTAGTAGCAATGGGTACAGGATATAACTGATAGAACCAGAGAGCTAGTTAAGAGTGCTAGTAGCAATGGGTACAGGATATAACTTATAGAACCAGAGAGATAGTTAAGGGTTCTAGTAGCGATGCAGTTTTCGTGGTACATGTTGGGACTAATGATGTAAAGAAAGATGAATCTGAGGAGCTTATTGATCAGTATAAAACATTGATAAGGGCATTTAAGGAAAAGGGTCATAGCTTGATTTTGTCAGGGATATTGCCAAGAATAAATTGTGTGGATGAGATATTAAGTAGGTTACTAGGATTGAATTCCAGGATTAGCTCAACACGTAGGTATGAGCAAATAATTTGGTTGGATTTGTGGAATGATTTCAATGGGAAAGTTAATCTTTTTGGAATGGATGGCTTACACCTAAACAAGGCAGGTGAAATTAAGATATTAGGGGTGGCTAACTGTATCAAAGATGCTGCAGACTTACAGGGAGATTTAGATCATTTGATGCATTGGGCTAATACGTGGCAGATGATGTTTAACAATCCAAAAGGTAAGGTGATGCATGTAGGTTTTCACAATTCATATTATTGTTGCAATTTAAATGGGAATACATTAAATACTGTGGTTGAAGAAAAAGATCTTGGTGTTGTGGTTGAAAAATCACTTAAGTCATCAAAACAGTGTATTGTAGCTAGCAATAGGGCTAATAGGATTTTGGATAGTATCTATAGAACGATTGAATACAAAACAAGGGATATTATTGTTTCACTGTACAGATCAC
>NW_013667374.1:144417-145704 GCF_000517525.1 Limulus polyphemus | reverse complement strand
ATGTTTGGTGGGACGGGGATTCGAACCCGCGACCCTCAGATTGCTAGTCGAGCGCCTTATCCACCTGGCCATGCCGGGGCCCTACTTTCATACATACATGCCTTGGTTTTCGGTTTATTTTTACCTCTAACACTTCAGTATATATTTTATTTGTGTTTCATATATTTTCACTTATATCTAACTAGGAAGAGTATGACGTCCATTAGTTTTCGTGAGTAAAATAAAATAAATGCGTTTGCTGTTACCATTAGTCTAGACATATTGCTGATCATTGGTTTTTCTTGGGCTATCTGTATTGTGATCACTACGAGTATCGAACACTGGTTGTCTAGAGTCAGAATATTTCAAACTTACCAATAAGTCACTAGGAGCGATAATTTAATTGTAATTTTCTATTCCATAATGAGATATACAATTGTGTTTCATCAATCATGATTATGTGCATTCTAAAAACAGAGCATACATGATTTTAGTATAAACTTGATTTCTTTACTTCTCCATAAAACTAACACTTAATACTTAAGGAACCAGCTGCAACTTGATGGGCTTAAAAAACTGGATACTAAAACACCATCGATATCAAAGAATGCTCCAACATTTAAAGACTAAACCGCAATTTCGTATAACAAACATAATGTAGAGGAAACACCATGGGTGTGATTGTGTATTCTGTAGTTAAAAGTTAACTTTGATTTGATTGGATGAATAGACTGTAGAAGACATACAACCGTTGTATAGGTATACTCTGTAAAGAACAATTAGCTGTAGATAAAAGTTTAGGCGTAATGTTCTTCATTGAATAAAGCGTTGAGGAAACACCATTGCTGTAATGGTGTATTTTATAGTTAAAGATTAAACCGTAATGTTCTGGACTGAAAAAAAAGAGTTGAGGAAAAACCATTGCTGTAATGGTGTATTTCATAGTTAAAGGTTAAACCGTAATGTTCTGGACTGAAAAAAGAGTTGAGGAAACACCATCGATGTAATGGTGTATTTTATACTTAAAGGTTAAACCGTAATGTTCTGGACTGAAAAAAAGAGTTGTGGAAACACCATCGCTGTAATGGTGTATTTTATAATTAAAGGTTAAACCGTAATGTTCTGGACTGAAAAAAAGAGTTGAGGAAAAACCATTGATGTAATGGTGTATTTCATAGTTAAAGGTTAAACCGTAATGTTCTGGACTGAAAAAAGAGTTGAGGAAACACCATCGATGTAATGGTGTATTTATACTTAAAGGTTAAACCGTAATGTTCTGGACTGAAAAAAGAGTTGAGGAAACACCAT
>NW_013667374.1:133957-143449 GCF_000517525.1 Limulus polyphemus | reverse complement strand
GTTGGGTAGACTAAAAAAAGGGTGTACATTAAAACAACAAAATGACAAAAGTTGGGTAGAACTAAAAGAAGAGTGTACATTAAAACAACGAAATGACAAAATTTAACTAGAACTATAAGAAGGATTTACATTAAAACAACGAAATGACAAAAGTTAATTAGAATTATAAGAAAAGTGTACATTAAAACAACGAAATGACAAAAGTTAGGCCGAACAAGAAGGGTGTACTATAAAAAAACGGAATGAACAAGGTTTACTAAAACTAAAAGAAAGGTGTACATTAAAACAACGAAATGTTCAAGGTTAGGCCAAACAAGAAGGGTGTAGTATGAATTAATGGAACGACCAAGGTTGTGTAGAATTATAAGAAGGGTTTATATTAAAACAACGAAATGACAAAAGTTAGACCAAACAAGAAGGGTGTACTATGACACAATGGAACGACCAAGATTATGTGGAACTATAAAAAGGGTGTACTATATAACAACGTAATGAACAATGTTATGTAGAACTATAAGAAAGGTTTACTATATAACAACAGAATGAACAATGTTATGTAGAACTATAAGAAAGGTTTACTATATAACAACGGAATGAACAATGTTATGTAGAACTATAAGAAAGGTTTACTATAAAACAACGGAATGAACAAGGTTAGGCCGAAAAAAAGGGTGTACTATGAAATAATGGAATGGCCAAGGTTAGGTAGAACTATAAGAAGGGTGTACATTAAAACAACGAAATGGCAAAAGTTGGGCCGAACAAGAAGGGTGTACTATAAAACAACGGAATGAACAAGGTTTACTAAAACTAAAAGAAAGGTGTATAATAAGCACATGTCCGTCTTCTCTATTACAAGCAATTTCAAAGAATAGAAGACGGCGGAGAAGAATTGAAAGCAATTGGAACTGATGATTATTAAAGATTACAAAGATGTATAGAAAATAAGAGTTACTTTAGAAAACTGTTTGGATTGAAAACCCAAAACCGATACTACAGAAAGATATTTATATATAATACACACTAAGAGTCACGCACATGCTTAATAGAAAGGTAAAATGAAAAAGTCAAATATAGAAATGCAAGGAAGGAAATTAAAAATGAAGATTATGATACAAGTCCAAACTAGAAAAAGAAACTTATTTCGAAGCCTTTTAAGAATATGAGGCAGATCAAAATCCAGGGGTTATAGCGTTCAGAGCATGTATCCAGAAAGACTTCGACAGAGCTGTGTTTCTTGTAGATATCAACTTAGTATCCATTCCTGTAAGAATAATGTTACCAAGGAGGAGACTAGGCATGTTAAAATGTTCAACTACAGGGATATCTTTTTTTTTGTGTTCATAAGTTAGTTGATGGTACATCGTTTTTCGTGAGGGATACAATGAGAATTTCAAGACTGATAACTTTCCTCCACACTTGAAGGAAGTAAAAAGTTTGTTTTTAGGACCTGATATTGTGTTTTCAACTTGGGGTGATTCGAGAGGACTTTTTAGTCTTAATTAGCTTCCTCTATTTGTTTGCTTACAAATTTGTTAGTAAAGTCTTTTTTACTCATCGTTAGTTTCCATTATTTGTTTATCAACAGTGTTATTATTATAATCTTTTTTACTAATCGTTAGTTTACATTCTCTGTTTATCAACAGTGTTATTATCATAATCTTTTTTATTCATCGTTAGTTTCCATTATTTGTTTATCAACAGTTATTATAATCTTTTTTACTCATCGTTAGTTTCCATTATTTGTTTATCAACAGTTATTATAATCTATTTTACTAGTCGTTAGTTTCCATTATTTGTTTATTAACAGTGTTATTATTATAATCTTTTTTACTAATCGTTAGTTTACATTATTTGTTTATCAACAGTGTTGTTATAATAATCTCTGTTACTCATCGTTAGTTCCATTATTTGTTTATACTCAGTGTTGTTATTATAATCTATTTTACTCATCGTTAGTTTCATTATTTGTTTATCAAAAGTGTTGTTATTATAATCTCTTTTACTCAACGTTAGTTTCCATTATCTGTTTATCAACAGTTATTATAATCTCTTTAACTCATCGTTAGTTTCCATTATTTGTTTATCAACAGTGTTATTATTATAATCTCTGTTACTCATCGTTAGTTTCCATTATTTGTTTATCAACAGTGTTGTTATAATAATCTCTTTTACTCATCGTTAGTTCCATTATTTGTTTATACTCAGTGTTGTTATTATAATCTATTTTACTCATCGTTAGTTTCATTATTTGTTTATCAAAAGTGTTGTTATTATAATCTCTTTTACTCAACGTCAGTTTCCATTATTTGTTTATCAACAGTGTTGTTATTAGAATCTCTTTTACTCATCGTTAGTTTCCATTATTTGTTTATCCACAGTGTTATTATTATAATCTCTTTTACTCATCGTTAGTTTTCATTATTTGTTTATCAACAGTTATTATAATCTCTTTTACTCATCGTTAGTTTTCATTATTTGTTTATCAACAGTGTTGTTATTATAATCTCTTTTACTCATCGTTAGTTTCCATTATTTGTTTATCCACAGTGTTATTATTATAATCTCTTTTACTCATCGTTAGTTTTCATTATTTGTTTAGCCACAGTGTTGTTATTAGAATCTCTTTTACTCATCGTTAGTTTCCATTATTTGTTTATCCACAGTGTTATTATTATAATCTCTTTTACTCATCGTTAGTTTCCATTATTTGTTTATCCACAGTGTTATTATTATAATCTCTTTTACTCATCGTTAGTTTTCATTATTTGTTTATCCACAGTGTTGTTATTATAATCTCTTTTACTCATCGTTAGTTTTCATTATTTGTTTAGCCACAATGTTATTATTATAGTCTCTTTTAGTCATAGTCACCTTCCTTTGTTTATTCACAGTGTTATTATTGTAGTCTCATTGTTCGTCGCCACCTTTCTTTATTTTTTTATTCACAGTGCTATTATTATAGCATCTTTTAGTCATTGTCACCTTCCTTTGCTTGTGTATTCACAGTCTTAGTATTATAGTCTCTTTTGTTCGTCGTCACCTTCCTTTATTTGTATATTCATAGTATTATTGTTATAGCCTCTTTTAAGTTGTTATTATAGTCTCATTGTTCGTCGCCACTTTTCTTTATTTGTTTATTTACAATGTTGACCTTATAGCAACTTTTAAGCATAATCTTCCTCAATTTTCTATTCATAATGCTATAGATGTAGCTTCTTTTATCAAAGGGTTAGGCAAATAAAATAATGCATTTAGGCTCTACGCCACAAATTATATTTTCAATTGTATCTTTGGTCAGAGGAAAAGAAACCTGCAATATAATCATTAAATAATTATTTCCCAGTACAATAATACATTAGGCGCAAAGCCTTAATATTATTCACATACATAATCCAATTTAAGTTAGTATATGGTGATTTAAAATGGCTAACTCCAACTGTATTACATACATATCACCACTGTAAGGGACCTTACTATATTCCTTTGGATTGCTAACCCAACTGTGCTGATGAATTATGCTACCCTGGCTAAAAGCGTTTTTTATTAGTCTTATAACGTAAGTAACAACAAGTAATAAGTATAACCATTTTGCAACACTACTTACGAGCTAACAATACACTAGTAGTCATATTCTATGATTACGAGCACGCTCTGTGAGTTGCTAAGTAACAATTCACCCTCATATCACGTGCAAGTGCACAATTGCTTATGTACACGCGCTATTTGATCAGTCTTCAGCTGTATTAGCTAGATAAAACAACGTGGACTACGTAGAGTTTCTAAATCTAGGTTTAACTACGATCTGACCTTTGAAAGCGAAGTTTTCAGTTCTTTACACCGGACTCGAGATTTCTGTGTTGTACAAAGCAATTCTATCATAGAAGTCGGTGCCTAAAACGTGTCTCCTGTGTGAAGACGAACACTACCACTGCCGAAGTCTGACATGGCTTTGCTGGAGCACTCTGGACTGAAAACAAGAATGATAAATTGTATAATTTACCTTTGCATTGTTTTTAAACTAAATTGATACCTAAGGATGTACTTGAAACAGTGCGATTTTTAAAACATACCTTCTAAAGAAATAAAATGAGAGCCAAGAAGAAAATCTTATGTTGATAACTTTTTAAAAGTCTTTGTCGCAGCGAAGAGAGCATTACTGCAGAAATAGAGATAAGGTTAGGGACAGTAATGCTGGATATGCGAATCAAGCCTAAGCCATTAATCCAGCCAAAGAAAATGCTACCACCCTAACTAGATGAAAAAAAAACTATAGAAAAGATATCAACAAAAGCCAGGAAATGTCGAAAGATAGCTCTAAGAAAAGCTACGGGAAGGATAGACCTAGAGCACAGCCACTCTCGAGACTTAGTACCAAAATATCTATGAGACAATTCTTTAATGAAAAATTAGGAAGTAGAAATGGGAGCAATAAAAAGTAGGGAAACAAGGTAAGTATGGGCGGGTTAACATTACAAGTGGTTCTTGACACTGTGCAACTTCAAAGTGGGTGTGGCCATCGTTCCACCCATTTCTAATTCGAGTTTTGCTTTGAACTTTTATCCAATTATATACTTAAACTGAGTTTTATCAGTAGTTAATCCTTTCCAAATGCTCAACAAATTAAAAAAAATCAAAAATAAGCGGTTTTGATACTATTCTTTTGGCCCACCCCTTACCAGTCAGATAGCTATAATGTCTCTCGTAAGCAACGTATGACAATTAGAACTTCCTGTCTCACTTCCTACATCAAACACCCCCTTATGATGTCATGTATTTCGTTAGGGTCACGTAATTTGATTACATACATGTATCTGTACTTGTTGCTGAAACAGAATTTATAACAGAGAAATTTAGCTATATACACCTTTCATTTAGTTTGAACAATTACCAAGTTACAAAGATCACTCAAAGTAGGAATGGGAAGAACGATAGTCACACACACTTTGAGGTTGCACCATGTCAAAAACCATGAAGGTTTTATTCACCAACTGGTTAGAAAACCTACTAGAAACAATCATATTTTAGATATATTAACTTATAATATGGATATGGTTAATAGGGTAAAGATTGCGGAACATATTTCTGCATATTATCATTGCTCAATTAGATTTGAGATTTTGTTGCATATAAAGATACGAAATAATGAGATTTTGCTACAAATATCAAAAAACTAATTTTGAAGAAATGAGTCTTATGTGAATTGGGAACTGAATTATTTGGAGATACTGATGAAATTGGAAAAAAAATTCTTAAATATTCAAGACAAAATGGTTGCTGCAAGTAAAAACTAGGTTAGCTCACAAAGGGTAAAAATTATAAAATGAAAGAAAAGTGCCATAAATATAAGAATAGCAATGACAGGATATATGGAGGAGTATTGAATATCAAGAGAGTTTGACAAATGGAAAAATTAGTAAATCAAAAAAATTAAGTTAAAATTTTAAATTAAAAAAAAGATTGTTTGAAAATGTATGAATAAACAGTAAGGAAGTATTCAAATACATTATGGGCAAGAAAATGTTAGGTTAGTTGTAGGTTTTTCGAAGGATGACACCGAAGGCTAATACCTAATGATTATGTGATCGCTGATTTATCAAGTGCTACTTTTCATTAAGTTTTACTAATAAAGACAGTTCCTGGACAGTTCATAAAGGGAAACAAGAAGATCATATTAATTCTGAGCTTGTTGAGAAAAAATTGGGATTTTTTTTTAAATGACATAGCTTCTGGGCTAGATAATATTTACTCAAGGGTTTTGAAAGAGGTTAAGGATTGGGAGATAATATTTACCGAAGCGTTTCGAAATACTTTAAGGATTGAATATATGCGGTACTTGATATTGCTTTTTCTAAGTTCTTGAGTAGTGGGCAGGTTCCAAAAAAATGGAAATTGTCTAATGTTACTCCTATTTTCAAGGGAGGTGATAAAAACGATCCCAGTAATTATAGGCCTATATAGATATGCTTTGCAAAGTCCATTTAGCAAAGTTTAAAATTTGGTTGGATAATCAGCATGGTTTCTCTGGGGAAAGTTTTACTGTACTAATATTTAGAGATTCCTTAAAGAGGTTAATGCTTATGTAAATGAGGGTAAGGATGTAGATTTAGTGTATCTGTATTTTCCAAACGAATTTGACAAGGGGACACATAAAAAGCTTGTTTAGGTGTGGGGGTAGATTAGCTCATTGGATAGAAAACTGGCTAGATAGAAGAAAGCAGAGGGTTGTTATAAATATAGTTCAATCAAACTGTATTAGATTCACAAGTGGGGTACCTCAGAGCTCTGTTTTCAGTATTAGGACCTTTGCTCTTTTTGATTTACATCAATGACATAGTTGAAGGAATGGTCAATAGATCATTTAAATTTGCTGATAAAATTATAGTTGTGGATGTTACTGACTGTGAAAATAATGTTACTGCTTTACACGGTGAAAATAATGTTACTGCCTTACACGGTGAAAAATAATGTTACTGCCTTACACGGTAAAAAATAATGTTACTGCCTTACACTGTGAAAACAAAATGTTACTGCCTTACACGGTGAAAATAATGTTACTGCCTTACACGGTAAAAAATAATGTTACTGCCTTACACTGTGAAAACAAAATGTTACTGCCTTACACGGTGAAAAATAATGTTACTGCCTTACAAGAAGATTTAGATTATTTGGTGAGTTGGGCGAATAAATGGCTGATGTTTTTGTTGTTGTTTTTTTGTAATAAATGCAAGATAATGCATGTGGAATATTACAATTGGAATTATGGATATATTTTGATAGGAATAACTTAATTTGAATTATGAGCATAACTTTGATGGGGAATCACTTAACTGTATTATGAAAAAAAAAGGATCTTACTGTTCTGAATATGAATGACTGGCACTTGTGTATTATTTATAATTTAAAAATAATTAAAATCAACGTTTTTATATTTACACAATTTTAAGAACTTTATCGAAAACACTCTCTACATGTACATTGTTTCTTTATTTATTAAATGTTAGTGTTCTGGTTGACCTGTCTCTTAAGGCATCCAAGAAGTGTGCTGTTGCTAGTTGCGTGGCAAATAGGATCTTAAGTTTTATCTATAGAAATACTGAATACAAGTCAAAAAACACTATAATGTCATTGTATGTGGCACTGGTTAGGCCACATCTGAGGCTTCTTGCCTTAAGAAGGACATTGAATTGTTGGAAAGGGTTCAGAAAAAGGTTACTACGATGATACCTTGGATTGAAAGTTGTCATACGAGAATGGGTTAAGATCTCTAAACTTGTTTTTTTTTTAAAGAAGAGTTGAAAGGATTTGATTGAAATGTTTAAGATTGTTAAGGGATTTGATTGAAGTGTTTAACATTGTTAAGGGATTTGATTGAAGTGTTTAAGATTGTTAAGGGATTTGATTGAAGTGTTTAACATTGTTAAGGGATTTGATTGAAGTGTTTAACATTGTTAAGGGATTTGATTGAAGTGTTTAACATTGTTAAGGGATTTGATTGAAGTGTTTAAGATTGTTAAAAGGATTTTATTGGAGTGTTTAAGATTGTTAAGGGATTTGATTGAAGTGTTTAAGATGGTTAAAAGGATTTTATTGGAGTGTTTAAGATGGTTAAAAGGATTTTATTGGAGTGTTTAAGATTGTTAAGGGATTTGATTGAAGTGTTTAAGATGGTTAAAAGGATTTTATTGGAGTGTTTAAGATGGTTAAGGGAATTGATAGTGCTGATGCATCATTTTTTCATATCTAATGGTGAGAATAGTAGGACACAAGTAAAAATCTTGGCACTGTAGACATCTTCTTCAGTTAAAACAACTTTATTTTTCTTTGGAACGAGTTGCCTTCAGATGTGGTAGATGCAGATGATTTAAGGGAGTGTAAGGGAAAGCTTGATATATTTTAAAGGTGATAAGGGCTGACTTTGAGTATTCTAGTGTTTATTTTAATTTTATGGATAGTATGGCCTAGATGGGCCAAAAGGTCTCTTGTTGTCGTTAAATCTTATGTTATGGGTAGTTGAAAAAGACTCAAAAATCCCATAAATATTTTAGTCGTAGTTCTTTGCAAGGATTCAATGTGACTTTCGTACTTTGTATTTTCAGATCATTTTCTTTCATTATGAGGATTTTACTGGATGTAATATTACGTTTGTTGTGTGGGGTGGAGATTTTGTAGTTCAAGTTTCTGTAGTTTTTGTAGTTTGTTAGTTTCTGGTACAAGCCTCATATAAACAATTAGCTCAGGGAGTTAGAATTATATGCAAGAAGTTGACTTCAGTAAGAAAGTAATTGTTCGGTTTTGGAAGTAACGAATTAACCATTATCACCTTGAATAAGTATATAAGAGAAGTTACTGCTGTAATTTTATATTTTCTGGTTAAAGAATGTGTGTTATCCACATGTGTAAAAGAAGAAACCACCAGTGCGTGACCACCAGTAATTTCCTAAAGTAAACAATTTTAGAAGAAACAACTGTAATGGTAGATTGTGTTGTAAAGATTAAGTTGTATATTTTAGGCTGTACTTCATTTTGAGAATCACTGTGTAAAGGACGTGAGCACCATAACAATGACGCTCGTTCATCTTGTACTTCAGTTTGAGAACCATTATGTGGAGGACGTGAGCACCACAACAATGACGCCCGTTCCTTATTTTTTGTACTTCAGTTTGAGAACCATTATGTAAAAGACGTGAGCACCACAAAAATGGCATGTGTTCATCTTGTACTTTACATTGAGAACCGTTATGAATACCACAACAGTGACGCCCGATCATCTTGTACTTCAGTTTGGGAACCATTATGTAAAGGACGTGAGCACCACAACAATGACGCTCGTTCATCTTGTACTTCACTTTAAGAACCATTATGAACACCACAACAGTGACGCCCGATCATCTTGTACTTCAGTTCGAGAATCATTATGTAAAGGACGTGAGCACCACGACAATAATGACGCCCGTGCATCTTGTACTTCAATTTGAGAACCATTATGAACATCACAACAGTGACACCCGATGATCTGTACTTCACTTTGAGAACCATTATGTGGAGGCCGTGAGCCCCCCAACAATGCCGCCCGTTCCTTATTTTTTGTACTTCAGTTTGAGAACCATTATGAACATCACAACAGTGACACCCGATGATCTGTACTTCACTTTGAGAACTATTATGTAAAATACGTGAGCATCACAACAATGACGCGTGTTCATCCTGTACTTTACTTTGAGAACCATTATGAACACCACAACAATAACGCTTGTTCATCTTCTACTTCAGTTTGAGAATCACTATGTAAAGGACGTGAGCACCACGACAATAATGACGCCCGTGCATCTTGTACTTCAATTTGAGAACCATTATGAACATCACAACAGTGACACCCGATGATCTGTACTTCACTTTGAGAACCATTATGTAAAATACGTGAGCATCACAACAATGACGCGTGTTCATCCTGTACTTTACTTTGAGAACCATTAGGAACACCACAGCAGT
>NW_013667374.1:125052-133612 GCF_000517525.1 Limulus polyphemus | reverse complement strand
AGTGAAATATTGACAAAATGCTACTGTTCTGTTTCCGATACGATACATTTGTATAGGTGTTTTAGGTTCTGATGAAGCTAAAATAGTGAAATATTGACAAACTACTACTGTTCTGTTTCCGATACGATACATTTGTATAGGTGTTTTAGGTTCTGATGAAGCTAAAATAGTGAAATATCAACAAACTACTACTGTTCTGTTTCCGATACGATACATTTGTATAGGGGTTTTAGGTTCTAATGAAGCGAAAATAGTGAAATATCAACAAACTACTACTGTTCTGTTTCCGATACGATACATTTGTATAGGGTTTTAGGTTCTGATGAAGCTAAAATAGTGAAATATTGACAAACTACTACTGTTCTGTTTCCGATACGATACATTTGTATAGGGGTTTTAGGTTCTAATGAAGCGAAAATAGTGAAATATCAACAAACTACTACTGTTCTGTTTCCGACACGATACATTTGTATAGGGTTTTAGGTTCTGATGAAGCTAAAATGGTGAAATATCGACAAACTACTACTGTTCTATTTCCGACACGATACATTTGTATAGGGGTTTTAGGTTCTGATGAAACTAAAATAGTGAAATATCAACAAACTACTACTGTTCTGTTTCCGATCCCCTATACAAATGTATCGTTCAAACTACTGTTTTGTTCGTGTTATATCAATTAGTAAAGCATAAAATCGTAGATAATAATCAATATTTTAATAGTATATAAGTTTTAAGTTCTTAATTCTTTAAGGCAAGATTAATTTATTTACCACCCGTCCAAGAAGTGCGAAATTTAATGTAAATTACTCATTATAATATTGTCATCGCTCAGGCAAAACATAATTTTCATAGCCTTCAATTTTATTTGGTTACATAGCCATCATATAGAAAATTAGACCCATGTTTCCACACCCACCTGTGACATCCTCTCTTTCGGGATTTGTCAATAATTCTCTCTGATGTTTAATACTATATTATTTATAACCAATAGAAAGCCACGATTTTTATCTGTCGAATTCCGTATTATATGATATATAATATTACAATATTAAGTATTCACTAAATCATTCAGTGAATACAAACTCTATGCCAGTGAATTCGAATATGAATACCCCATGTTTGGATAGAATTGTAAATGAGAAAATTGTTTGTAAAACGGTCTTCTCTGCATTACTTTTCTGTTATGCACAGGAGAATACATTTAAGGGGCAGAATGTTTTTGTTATATATCGGTATAATCTCCCGAAGACAATTCTCTATAAACCTGAGTATGTTTAGGGTCATAATAATGTTTTGATAAAGTCACCCACTACAAAGTAATTTTAAATTTATGCTTTTCCTTCACGTATGACTGGTATATTGCTATAAAAAACTATTTGTAACAACACACGTTATTACTGTTTGAAAAACTTTTAATCATTTTCTTAACTCATTATTCAACAGAACAATAGTAGTTTGTTGATATTTCACTATTTTAGCTTCATCAGAACCTAAAACCCCTATACAAATGTATCGTATCGGAAACAGAACAGTAGTAGTTTGTCGATATTTCACTATTTTAGTTTAATCAAAACCTAAAACCCCTATACAAATGTATCGTATCGAAAACAGAACAGTAGTAGTTTGTTGATATTTCACTATTTTAGCTTCATCAGAACCTAAAACCCCTATACAAATGTATCGTATCGGAAACAGAACAGTAGTAGTTTGTCATATTTCACCATTTTAGCTTCATCAGAACCTAAAACCCCTATACAAATGTATCGTATCGGAAACAGAACAGTAGTAGTTTGTTGATATTTCACTATTTTAGCTTCATCAGAACCTAAAAAAAGGGTCGCTGGGATAAGAGATGATTTATATTTTCAGAGTGGTAGCTTACTGCAGGGTCACTAGGGATATTTTCATAAATTTAAACGTTTAAGTGGCGTGTTATTTTGGCAATATAGATAGCCTAGCGTCTACCACAAGTACTGATATATTTACAATAATTAAAAGGTTTTATTATGTTTTTTATTTATGTTTTATTACGGTATTTGTGTTTCTCTCTATATATTGTTTTTTATTTGACAGATTTGTATTTGCTTCTATGTTTCATGTTCCCTTGCACCATTATGTTAAGGTTTCATAAAGATATCTTTATTTTTGTTTAAATTCAAAAAATGGTATGACAACATTAGTTTTATATTTTTTAGAAAACTTGAAAAATAACATTTTAAATATCACAAATTTCATTGAATTTATTTTTTCTGAAAACTTCTCAAACGTATGATATCTTACCCAGTTTTCTAAGGATTAAACTTATAAAGAAATAGTGACGTTCCTGTAAAGTTTACAAAATAACTGGAAACTTTCCCTTCTTCAAACGAAGATACAGAATCCTATTTTACAATAACTTCCAGCTTTGTCTTGATGATTGTATATTACACTTTCTTGGCAAATCCATCTACAGAGAGAATTATCAGAAATCTGTCGAATTAGCAACGAAGTGACATCAGGAAAATCCTGAGTAGTGATTTATCTTTAGCTTTTCCACCTCCAAAACTGGACTTCGTCAATTTTGTGGTTCCTTCTTACATTCTCCTTCATAAATTAAAAAGTGAATCTATCTGGGCTAAATTCTTATCTTTGACAATATTCAAACAGATACTAGTATCATTGCAACACTTTTCAAAAATACAAAAGCCAACTTTACTTAACGCTTATGAAATGTCTCTCCAATGTTTGCATCCTTAATATATATTGTTATCATTAAGCTTGATAAATAAAATCATGCTCAATAAAAATGATTATATGAACCAAGGTGGGGACGTTCTGCAAGGTCAAACTAAACTTAAAAACCTCCCCCAGATTATTCCTATAGGAGCTTCAAAAAACACAACATCATTTCACATTCTGTCCTAGGTATTCTTTATGGGTTATCAAACACACAAAGCTGGTGTACCCGTGAGACTCATTGTTTCCACCCTTCGTACTTACATTCATAAGTTGAATGGGTTTTTGAGTCCCTTTGAATCACCACAGAGTAACCTAAGGAAATTTAGGTGTGTGAATAATGTTAGGACGTTACTCCTAATTAATTATTCGATATTGTACAGAGGACTAAGTGTTTAATGATTATATATATATATATATATATATGCTACAGATTTATTTTCATTTTCACCGAAATTAATTTAGGTTACTGCATAGTGATTTCAAAGGACTCAAAATACCAATAGGTATAACATTGTAAGAGGCCTAACTGTACTTCTTTGGTTTGCTGACCCAAGCTCAATAGCCGAAACTGCAGTCCACAGCAGAAGGTACAGCCAATCAATAATGCATTAGGCCTCTACGTCACAGATTCTATTTTCAATTTCACCTTCGTTGGAAAAGAAAAAGAAATCTTTAACATAAATATATAATCAGAAGTTGACTGTTGTGTTAAGTCCTATATAATGGAATTTACTTCTGAATTTACTGTTGGCGATAGTTTTACTTTGTATAACCAAATCGCAATGGGTAGTTTACCAAAACCTAATTTTATGGCAAGTTTTGCGGTTCAGTCCATTAATATTCCTCTCAGTGAAACTATTGCTTTGGCCACAAATCTCGTATATCATGATCAGAACAGAAGGGGAGATTCCTAAACCTATTGTTAAAAAAATTATTGGAATTTGTTACCAAGAAATTGGTCCTTTTTGATAATGAAATTTAAAACCAGTAAAGATGAGGTGTTCATGAGATCTTGTCTTTCTCCTATTTCAGCAAACTTATTCCTAATTTATAGTGGTTGACTAACTTTTCTAGTGAATTAAAGCCTCTTCATTATACTAGATGACATGTTTGTTTTGTTTGAAACATTGATAAAGCCAGTTCTTCTTTTTTAGCACGCCTTAACCCTCTCTGCCCAGGCATCATCTACTGCGCGTGTCACGAGGTTTTAGTGGCTTACATTCAAAATTTTATTAAACTACTTTTTGTTTAAGTTAAACCAATTAGCATAGCATAAAATCGTAGATAATAATCCATATTATAATAGTATGTAAGTTGAAGTTCTTAATTTTATAAGGCAATATTTGAAAAAATCCTGAATTTCTCCTAGTGTGAGAAAGGTGACACATTTTCTGTAGTCATCCCCTCTTCTCTATTTTATTCACCACCCCTCCAATAAGTACTAAATTTAACGTAAATTACTTATTATATAATCTTCACTGCTCAGACAAACCATAATATTTATAGCTTTCAATTTTGTTTAGTTACGGAGCCATCAAACAGAAAATCAGACCCCACTTGCCACACCCACCTGTCACATCCTCTTTTTCAGAATTTGTTAATAGTTCTCTCTCACGTTTAATTACAAAGTATCTATAACCAGTAGAAAGCCAAGATTTTCATCTATCAAATGACGTATTATATTACGTTGTTTTCTGAACAAAGAATTATCAATTTCTCTTTTAGTACAAGCTTTGTTCCCACGGGAATGATAACGACTAACTTGGATGAATTTGTAATGGTTCTTGATGCATAGTTAGAAAACCGGAAACATTGTGATAGTTAGATGACATTGTCTGTTTTTTGAATGTTATTATTCTATGTTCTTTGATGCATTATTTAATTAAATAAGAATTATTTTGTGTATAACTACCACTATTATAAAAATTAGAGTTAAGTGTCATCGACAGTCGACAGCAAAAAAAAGAAAGACATTGGTAAGTACTTTATTTCTTGTTTTTCATGTTTATTCAATATGTATTATTATTTAATGTAATTAAAATGTAAAAATAGGGATCTCTTTAGGTTATTCAAGGTTAGATTAGATAAGATTTATAATAATAAAAATGTTTCACAAGACACGCACGCGAGCAGCTCGTGGGTAGCGTAATTCGATGGAGTAAGGTAAGTTGCACGTTCCCCAAGTGATTTACAACTTATAATGGCGCGAATAGTAGTTCTACATGGTTTAAAGGGCAATAAAACTACAAAAATTTAATTAAAGCTACTTAGATTAAATGAATGTAGTTTTATGTTACAATTTGAAGTCATTCTAGAAAGAAAAAGAGGGTAATTTAAATTTATTTCGATTTTTTTTGGTGGTTACGAGGTCGGTCAAATTGACCAATCTTATATAAAGTTAGAATAGAGAAAATAACAGATAAAATATAAAATTTTTATAGAAATAAACATTTGAAATGTATTTAGGACGTTTTTGAAATTACATAAATGAAATTTAAGATTTTTGAGATGAAGAAAAAAATTTTAATCTTAACATGAAAATCACTTTGCACACGGACTATTTAAAACAAATAGTATTGAAATACTCGATCTATTCAGAGACAAATCTTTTTTTTTAGTTTATTAAAAATACTTCACTAAAAATATGATTTTTTGTATCTGAAAGACTTATAATGTTTACTGAAAGACTGCCAAATTTTATGAAGATATACATACTATATTAAAAGTTAGTGGTATGAAATCTATAAGAACTTTAAACGAGTACAAAGAAGTCACGTAGTCGGTCAAATTGACTAAGCTTGTATTTACTTTCTCGCCACGGGTATTCTTTACTACGCATGTCACGATTTTTTAGCAAGTTATTTTCAAAATTTAAAATCAGTTTACACTGTGAAAATATAAATCATCTCTTATCCCAGCGACCCTTGATCAGTTTACACTGTGAAAATATAAATCATCTCTTATCCCAGCAACCCTGTAATCAGTTTACACTGTGAAAATATAAATCATCTTTAATACTTCGAGAAATGATTTTTGATAATGATTGGTTTATTTTGAATTTCGCGCAAAGCTACACGAGAGCTATCTGCGCTAGCCGTCCCTAATTTAGTAGCGCAAGACTAGAGAGAAGGCAGCTAGCCATCACCACCCACCGCCAACTCTTGGGATACTCTTTTACCAACGAATAGTGGGAGTTACCGTCACATTATAACACCCCCACGGCTGAAAGGGGTTGCAGATTGCGAGTCGAGTGCCCTCACCACCTGGCCATGCCGGGCCTATTTGATAATGAAGAAAATATGACATTAATAAGCAATCCTAAAAAAAGAATGGACTGGACACTTCAAACAGCCAAAAATCCAACACTGAATGCCCCCCGCTGACTCCTCGATAAGTCTCGCAGTTTCGAACGCTAAAATTTGGGTTTCGATACCCGCGTGGGACAGACCACAAATAGCCCATTGTATAACTTTTTGCTTGATAGCAATCGAACAAGCAATTAATAATAATATTTTAATTATTAATATAAATAATTAATAATATTCATAAGTAAATATATGTCTACGGACTTACAACGCTAGAAATTGGATTTCGATACCCGTGATGGGTAGAGCACAGATAGCTCTTTGTGTAGCTTTGTGCTTAATAACAAACAACCACAACAAGTAAATATATATATAACCTCATCGTTTGTAATTAATAACAGCAGAAACTATAACAATAACTAATAAACAAGCTAATTATATATATATATAATTGAAAATTTAAATAATATAAAATTATTTGGTAAAGTTCTTTCTCAAGATATTTTCGTTTTGCAGATTTTGTAATGAACGATATTTGTTTTCTATTTCAAGTCATGGTTTATATTTTCACAGTCTAAACTGATTGAAAGGTCACTGGGATAAGAGATGGCCTATATTTTCACAGTTTAAACTGATGGCATAGTCACTTGGATAGGAGATGGCCTATATATTCAGTGTGAACTAATTGCAGGGTCACTGGGATACAAGATGGCTTATATTTTTACAGGGGAGCCGATTGCAGAATCACTGGGATAGGTGATAGCCTACATTTTCACAGTTTAAACTGATGGCATAGTCACTGGGATAAGTGATGGCCTACATTTTCACAGTTTAAACTGATTACAGGGTCACTGGGATAAGAGCATTCACTTGCAGGAAATGTTGCGGACTTTAAGTATATGTAAACAAAAGAAAATACTATCTATTAAATTTAATTTTAAACCATGAATTATCACGTGCAGAATATTAAACTGGAAATTAATATATTTTCTACTCCTTTAAAACTAGTTTTTAAAGCGAGATTTCATAAAAGAATGCTTGATATAGAAGATGATGTAACCATGGCTAAGTTATTAATTTATTTTGTGTTTACCATCTTACTACACTGGACATAGCGTGTATATATGTATTTATGTATGTGACCGAAATAATAAATACAATATGGCGTCATCTAATGAATGGCACCTCAAACAAAAATCCATAAAAAAAAAGTTCACACTTTGAGTATTCAAGATTCAGATATTTGTTCACACTTTGGGTATTCAATATTCAGATATTTGTTCACACTTTGGGTATTCAAGATTCAGATATTTGTTCACACTTTGGGTATTCAAGATTCAGATATTTGTTCACACTTTAGGTATTCAAGATTCAGATATTTGTTCACACTTTAGGTATTCAAGATTCAGATATTTGTTCACACTTTGGGTATTCAAGATTCAGATATTTGTTCACACTTTGGGTATTCAAGATTCAGATATTTGTTCACACTTTGGGTATTCAATATTCAGATATTTGTTCACACTTTGGGTATTCAAGATTCAGATATTTGTTCAC
Organism: Limulus polyphemus; assembly: GCF_000517525.1. Classification (NCBI taxonomy): domain Eukaryota; kingdom Metazoa; phylum Arthropoda; class Merostomata; order Xiphosura; family Limulidae; genus Limulus; species Limulus polyphemus. The sequence continues at coordinate 126,032 of NW_013667374.1, read as the reverse complement.
ACTTTGGGTATTCAAGATTCAGATATTTGTTCACACTTTAGGTATTCAAGATTCAGATATTTGTTCACACTTTAGGTATTCAAGATTCAGATATTTGTTCACACTTTGGGTATTCAAGATTCAGATATTTGTTCACACTTTGGGTATCAAGATTCAGATATTTGTTCACACTTTGGGTATTCAAGATTCAGATATTGGGAAAAATAACTACAACAACCATTTCCTTATCACAGAACACAATTTTAAATACTCTCTTCACAACAAGAACACGACTTTCACTAGGACTGTAAGTGAGGGTTTGATTATTTTTTTTTCAATAAAGGATACAACTTTTAATAAATAAAAACATTACAGTATATAACAGCACAATTCAAACACTTTTCCTGTGCATTACTTCCAAGAAGAAAAATCATTTTTTAGCTTTGTTTGTTTGTTTATAGTTATGCACAAAGCTACACAATGGGCTATCTGTTTTCTGCCCACCACGGGTATCGAAACCAGGTTTCTAGCGTTGTAAGTCCGCGGAAATACCACTGTGCCACTAGGGGGCTTTTTTTTTATAGAAAATGCACACTTTTTATAATTTTCGTTTCAAATGACGTGTGAATACTACGATTAGTAATAACTAGTACAAACAGCCGCCTGTAGGGCGCCGTTTCTCTTAGTACTAACAATTAAAACTGAACTTATTTCTTCAATATCTATTTTAAATATGCAATCTTATAGATTTTAAACGATTCTTCCCTAAGGTTTAATAATATTAAATTTAAAATTCTACCAGATTTTAGATGATACAAACAATTACACTAATTATGTCAGGTATTTGTTTTTACTTTTGAAATTTTTTATATATTGTAGCAATGTGTATATATCTATTATTAGGGTTTTCATATATTGTAGCAGTGTGTATATATCTATTATTAGGGTTTTCATATATTGTAGCAGTGTGTATATATCTATTATTAGGGTTTTCATATATT
>NW_013667374.1:116622-124101 GCF_000517525.1 Limulus polyphemus | reverse complement strand
GATCGGATCGATTTATCAGAGTGTAAAAGTATCTTCCAAACAGATCTTCAAAGTTCCGAGATTATTAACATTAGGAAAAATTTATGATGAAGGAATAATAGTGTAATAATATTGTGGTCAACAGTGCTTGTTAAAAATAGAACCTGAGTGAAAGATTTAACCGTTTTCTACTTAGTTAACCCTTCCATTAAGGGCTGGGTGGAATCTACCCAGCTCGTAACCACAAAAGTATCCATGAAAGTAAATATACTATGATTTTTCATAATGTAAGCACATCTTTACAGAATTGTGCAGGTTATTGGTAAACATTACCAGGTTTTGGTATACAAAATATCAGGTTTTTAAATTAAGCATTAAGATTTTTTTAATTAAAGATTTTCTCGTAAACCATTTTCTTTCAGAATGTTGACTATCCAACATGCAAAGCAATTGTAATTTTAAGATTAAAAATACTTTAATAGATTAGAACATTTTCAAATTTCACATGCGAAAGCTTTATAATCTCCAGATAATTATCAAATTTTGGTTTAAAAAACTATATTTTATTTGTTATTTTCACTAGTGTATTTCTGTACGGGTTGGTTCGATATGACCAACTTCGTAACCTCAATAAAAAATTAGGAAAAAAATATAAATTATTCTTTTTTCGTTTTGTAATGACTACATATTATAACACGAAAACAATACAGAAGTTATAATGACGCAGCGCACGTGCCCTCGTGTTACCGTGTCCAATAATATATAACTGACCTTTAGTCTTTACAAGGTGTCCTGTCTTGGCTGTGTTTTAGTGAACTAGTATTTTGTAAAACTTTTAAACTTATTTTCCTTAAAACATAGAACAGTAAATAAAGTAAATCAAACAATTATCTCTTCTAGTTACGACCTTTGTACTCGTTTGCCGCTTGTCGTAGGTTGTTAAGCCTTATGAAATTTCCCACGTGGAAGATGTTAAAAGCATTTTTTTAGGTTTTTATATATACATTTTAATTAACCCAAAAAATCATAAATTATTATATCGATACCATAGAATTCTACTATAATTTATCAAGCTTAGTAACTAAGATGTATTTGGTTCTAAAAAAATGAAATTAGCACAATAACACATCAAAATGGCTGAGAAAACCACTAGGGGGACATTCTAATGTATTAACTAATGTATAATACTAAAATTTCATTTGTGATGCATTCAGATTTTCTACTTTTAATATTTTTTTCTTTGTCTTAAATTCGCGAATTCTTTGGTGGATTGGTTTGGTTTGAATTTCGCGCAAAGCTACACGAGAACTACATGCGCTAGCCGTCCATACTTTAGCAGCAATAGACTAGAGAGAAGGCAATTAGTCAACACCACCTACCGCCAACTCTTGGGCTGCTTTTTTGCCAACGTATAATAAAATTGACCATAACATTATAACTCCCCTACGGCTGAAAGGATGAGCATTTTCGGTGACGAGGATTCGAACCCGCGACCCTATCTGGTGGACATTGGAAGGATTACTTTCAAGTCTGTCATTTTCCTGCATAGTTATTCCCTTCCCTTCGTTAGAGTTCGATATCAAATGCTGAGTGTTTTAAGACAACCTCCTATTAATTGTCGTCAATCCAGATGACCGATATTAGTCCTTTGGAATACACTCGATGTATGCAAACACATAAAACTCTGTTAGGACAAAATCGTTTTAGCCTGTGATGACTCTGCACGTTCTTCGTCTCTATAAATTTTCAGAATAACGAATATCTTGCCATAGTTTCTTTAATGCAAAAAGAAAGCAAAGAGTCCAATTGAAGAGGATAAGAAAGTTTTTATTCAGAGGGTCTCGAACATTGACTAATGTGTCACTGGCTTAAAAAACTTACAAATGTTATAGAGTGCCTTATAGCTTCTGATCTGTTAGAAAAATGAAAACAGTATCTTATACACAAAACTACACATTAAAACATAGATTCGAACCACATATATCTGGTTGTAATACGCTACCAAGGCTATTCTTTACTATGCTTGCCGAAAACCTGAAGAAATTTCTGAAGCTTTACAGCAAAATTCAAATGAAGCACAATTGTTTCGTGTCATTTTCGCTGTTTTTTTATTTATATGTAAATTAAACCTGAAACCATTGAAACGTATATGGCTTTAGTAAATGAATCTAAGTTTCAAATGGACAGCAACTTCCTGTTGTAGAAACCTACAAATGTAAAGGACGACGCTTCGAAAGTCTTCCGCCTTCTGAAGACGAAAGACGGAAGACTTTCGAAACGTCGTCCTCTAAATTTGTAGGTTTCTACAACAGACAGTTGCTGTCCATTTGAAACTTAGATTCATTATGAATACTCTGCCTATACAACCTGTCAAGGCTTTAGTTAAATTTATACACAAATCGATATATGCTGCCATCTATTGTTACAATTATCAAATGTGCATTAAAATTCAGGCTCTAATCAAGAGACCCGGCATGGCCAGGTGGTTAGGGTTCTTAACTCGCAATCTGCGGGTCGTGGGTTCGAATCCCCGTCACACCAAACATGCTCGCCCTTTCAGCCGTGGGGGCGTTATAATGTGACGGTCAACCCCACTATTCGTTGGTAAAAGAGTAGCCCAAGAGTTGACGGTGGGTGGTGATGACTAGCTGCCTTCCCTCTAGTCTTACACTGCTAAATTAGGGACGACTAGCGTAGATAGCACTCGTGTAACTTTGCGCGAAATCTATAACAAACCAATCTAATCAAGGGTTAATACATTTCTTTAAGTGTTAACAAAATATAAAATATATACCCCCGCCTATAACATCAAATCACACTGAGTTACAAACTGAGATGTATGAAACAGGTACAAGTATAAAACTTGTTTGTTGTTCTAGATCAATGTTTCTTTTCTTGTAGAGTAATATATCTTTATTAATATTACGATAAATGAAAATAATACGAAATGTTTAAAATACACGGGTTTCTGGATCAACTACATAAAATGTTACAAGAAGATTCTTTCACTTTAAAGACTGCATTGTCTAAATGTATTGAATTCTCCCATAATATTAAATAACTAGTTGCTTGGAAAAGTACAAGTTTTTGTCACTTCTATCGTAGGACACTGGTTGAGATTTGGATGGAGTATTGTTACGTAAATAAATTAAATAGGTTTTGTTTTGTATAAAGATACAAATAAATAGTTAAAATTATTTATTTCGATATTTTGTTAGTACTAAGTTTAATTTTGCAATATCGAATCTCACTGTTTTTATTTTGTTATAAATATGTATTTGTACAAAATTAAAAAAAATATATAAGAAAGTGCTGCCATCTGTTGGTAGTACATCTAGTAATAAATTACCGAGAATTTCAAGATTTCTAATGGGAAAAAACATTTAACAGCTTTTTTTTTTGTTGTTCTGAATATATTAACTACAAAAGTTTACGTAAAGTTATTCACTATTTACATTAAAATCAGTTTGAAATGACAATTTTTATTAACCATATTTTCAATTAATTGACTGTTGTTTCTGTCCCCAAGTTCATTTGAAATAAAATTTTCTATTTGCCAAGTTTCTATATTCATTTTAATCTAAAATCTTTACTTCAACTCACGAAATTATAAAGCATTCTTTTGAACGCTCACATTTAATCGTCTTAGTTATATTGTTCATTTTATAAAAACTAAAAAAAAGTTCTGTCTTTGTGTCGATGTTTGGAGGAACATGTATCATTTCTGGACATTAAAATAACCATAAACCGATATATGGACTATTTAACTATCACTGTGAAAATTCTTATTATACATTATCATTAACGGGGCCATTTTTATATCCAGCTGATAAGAGTATGTTGAAACAAAAGGTTTGTTTAAAGTTCTCTGTTAAATACCTTCCAAACTTCTCTTATTGTTCTTGTACAATTAAGCGACTAATACCCTACCATTTTCATTCTACCCCTCGGTAACCCCGCGTTAATAATACGAGTTTGTAAAGCTAAAATTCATGGTTCAATCCCTTCGTTGGGTACAGAACAGGTAGTTTGTTGTACAGCTTCGTGTTTATAAAAAAAAGAAACTTTGTGCGTTAGTGACTTCAAAAAGTATTTATTATTATATTTGCGTTACTTAGTTTGTGTGTGTGTGTATGTTCTCGAGTGAACATGTGTGTGTGTGTTATTCGAGTGAACATGTGTGTGTGTGTTATTCGAGTGAACATGTGTGTGTTATTCGAGTGAACATGTGTGTGTGTGTTATTCGAGTGAACATGTGTGTGTGTGTTATTCGAGTGAACATGTGTGTGTGTTATTCGAGTGAACATGTGTGTGTCTGTTATTCGAGTGAACATGTGTGTGTGTTATTCGAGTGAACTTGTGTGTGTTATTCGAGTGAACATGTGTGTGTCTGTTATTCGAGTGAACATGTAAATAAAAATACAAAATATTAAGCATCTTCATTTTGTTTTGTAGTTTTTAAGCAAAAAGTTACACAAAGGGCCATTTGTGCTATGACCACCTCAGGTATCGAAACTCGATTTTTTAGCGTTATAAGCTCACAATCTTACCACTGAGCCATCTGAGGTTGACTGGGGGGAGGAGGCAAGCTTCGTAATATCTTTTCCTTCGTTAGCAGTTAACTGAATGATTGTTTGTTTTGTTATGGATTTCGCGTAAAGCTACACGAGGGCTATCTGCGCTAGCCGTCCCTAATTTAGCAGTGTAAGACTAGAGGGAAGGCAGCTAGTCATCACCACCCACCGCCAACTCTTGGGCTACTCTTTTACCAACGAATAGTGGGATTGACCGTCACATTATAACTGAATGACGTGATTAAGTCACACATTCTAGCATCTCAAACATTTGATTTGATTTGAAAACGTTACCCTAATTATTCTTAGATTTTTTTTCCTATAAAAAGAAAACACAAGTTAATATACAACCAAGAACGTTCTTTTTACCACCAAACACTAAACGTTTTAATAATTGCTGATAAACCATTAATAAAATGGCGTGCATGCTTCAGCGATACTTAATGTTTTAGCAGAAGTAAAATGAAAATTTAAGTTTACCTAAGTAAACGTACATTATATACTGGTTCATTCTGTAACGTACACCATGTTATTAGCCTTTTTTCTTAATAACTTTTACTGAAAACGTAATGAAAAGACCATTTACTTGATCATAAAATTAATTTTATTTGTGATTCCTTTTTCCTTATTACTGTTCTTGGAGATGGCAGTGATTTAAAATTTTAAAAGTATCCCAGTCGGGTTCTGCAAACACCAGGAGCTTTTATAGAAAATTTGTTTGGGGAATTGAACTGGAATATAAGAAGTAGAGGGCGCGTATCAAAATACATGGCTACGCAATCAATGGATGTTCACAACAGCACACAAAGATTAAAAGATATTTAATAAAACCGTAAGACAGAAACATTGTTTAGATAATGAAACACACGTTCCCTCTGGGAGCCGTTCGGTTCTCGGCGACAGAATATCCATTTTAACGAGGTAACAGAAGGTGCGTACCTTTCGAAATTAGCGGGAATTGATAGCTCGCGGTCGACCATATAAAACTTGTTATAGTCATATAAAATCGCTGCTCTTCTGAATCATCAGATACGTTCATGCGGCTCTAATCACTCACTTTAGAGACTAAGCTGATCCGGTATAGAGACTTAATTAAGATCCACGCCCGTGTTGGAAGACAATTTGATTAAAAGTGAGCTGTGCTGTCATCAGACAGCCTCTTAAGCTTCATTAGCTTCTTCAATAATGTCTCCAGTTTCCCACATAATTACGTTGTTATTCCTCTATCTAATTATATAGCAGTTTATAAAGAGAATTAATCGATTTGATTCTTTTTTCTTGAAAGCAAATAAAATTGATAACACAGAGAACAGACAAATGTGGTTGAGGCAATCAGAGATAGGATGTAAGATTTCGGGATGAAAATGTTGCCAAAATGGTGGTAAAACAAAATAAAGTAAACAAGATATAGACGCAGTGAGTACTCATACGTGATAGAAACACAATCAACGAAGAAACGAACGTTCTTCTATTTGACAGCAACCGTTTGAAACGTATAGATGCTTGTTTTAAGAATAATACTCGATAAAACACTTGTGATAATATATTCCCTTAAATAATGTCCCCCATTATTTTGATTTCTGGGGAGTTTCTTGTTGTTGAGAAAAGTCTTTGAAGACGAGGGCGTGCAAGTTTTAAATGTAGAAGATAAAAATGGAGACTATTAGTGAAACATACTAAATATTTCCAGTATTTTCAAGATATAAGATAAAATAAACGTTATACAAGTTTCATAACAACTCGTATATATATATATATAGCTCTTTACGTTTAGTAGTGGGACTGGTTTGTTTGTTTTCTGAATTTCACGCAATGCTACTCGAGAGCTATCTGTATTAGTTGTCTATAGACGCTTCGGATCTTCACAATTCCCTCTCCAGTAAGCCATAGGTACAGAAATACATAATGACAATTACACCAAAAATGTGATATAACCTGTACTAAAAAAATAGTGAAGACTTTGGGCTACTCTTTACCAACAAATAGTGGGATTAACTGTCACATTGTAAAGGTCCGTAAGATTGAAATGGCTAGCATTTTCAATGACGGGCTTAGATCCCGCAACTTACTAGTCACAAGTGTTTTTCCAAGAGTGGTTGTTAAGTTTAGAGTTGGCTACATGGTGGCCCGGCATGGCCAGGTGGTTAGGGTTCTCGACTCGCAATCTGTGGGTCGCGGGTTCGAATCCCCGTCACACCAAACATGCTCGCCCTTTCAGTCGTGGGAGCGATATAATGTGACGATCAATCCACTATTCGTTGGTAAAAGAGTAGCCCAAGAGTTGGCGGTGGGTGGTGATGACTAGCTGCCTTCCCTCTAGTCTTACACTGCTAAATTAGGGACGTCTAGCGCAGATAGCCCTCGTGTCGCTTTGCGCGAAACCCATAACAAACAAATATTGGCTACATGAACTGCGTTTCAAGCGTGTCCCATTTATTAAAGGTTTCATTAGTTGCTAATCATTACAACGTTAATTTTATATTCAAATTTGTTCTTTTATATTAAGGGATTTAATTCAACCTTCACACCAGCGCTCAGCAATATACTTGAGGGCTTACAACGCTAAAATTCGCAGACAGTAAATTGTATGACTTTGCACTGAAATCAATAAATTTCTGATTGCTTATTATTTGTTTGTTAGTAAGCATACATTTCACAGCTTTGCCTACCACGGGTATCGAAATCTGATTTTTAGCGATATAAGCCCAGAGACTTACCGTTGCACCACCGAGTGGAAATTGTTCATTGTAGCATTGTAGAGACTATGTAATTCCAACAGTCTCTGGTCTTTTGACTTCATTTTCTTTCATTAGTGTTGAAATAACTCATATAGTTGATAAATTAGTGTTGAAATAACTCATATAGTTGATAAATTAGTGTTGAAATAACTCATATAGTTGATAAATTAGTGTTGAAATAACTCGTA
>NW_013667374.1:109815-115622 GCF_000517525.1 Limulus polyphemus | reverse complement strand
TAACTCATATAGTTGATTAGATAAGTGTTGAAATAACTCATATAGTTGATAACTTGGTAGTCAGAAAGTTATAATGCTTGCAGTATTCTACAAATGTTCTATCATCAGTGGCTAATTTCAGAATTATAACTCAGAGAATACCATGCAAAGGATGTTAAATAAACTTATAATTTTATTTAAATGTTTTAAGTTATTTTGGATAGATTCCTATACCAATTACTTTTCCTTTATTTATTAAAGCTTTTCCTGCATTCGTTCGGTGATTTAAGGAATAATAAAATAAAAGATTATATCACCAACTTTTTATTTTTTACAACTTTCTCTAGTTTTCGTTCGTTTCAACATGAGACAGTGTTTATCATTTCATCTAAGTGTTTCGGTTTATATTTGTTATGATGTCTTGCTGGTCACTTACAGAAGTTGCTTAGATGGTCGCCCAGCATTCTCGTTGACCAAGGAAGACCGCCTTATTGAAACATGTAATTCTGTTTGTCTGAAAGATTTTAGTCAGAGCTAAAGAGAACAGCAGTGTTTGATCAATAACGTAAGTGATTTTTTTTTTAGTTCGTAATCTAGAAAACTTCAGTGCTTAGCAATCTGACATCAATGTTTGTATTTTTCCGCCCCTTGGAAGTGTATTTGCTTTACATCGAGAAGAACTAATAGAAAAACTTTCATGGAGAAAAGTAATTAATTGGAATTCAGAAATAGTGAGAGTGAAATATCTAGTATATCTGTTTGCACGAAAGGTTCTCTATGAATTCACGAGCTATAAAAAAGTGGAATTTTCATAAAAAATTATCTCCTACGATAGATATACAAATTCACCAAGAGAAACTTAGACGACAAGTGAAATTCAACTGGATAAACCCAGATTAAAAGTGAAAATAACCAAGAAAAGCTCGAACTACATGTTAAAACCCTCAAGAAATACTCAGACTACAAGTTAAAATCCTCAAGAAAAGCTCGAACTACAAGTGAAAATCCTCAAGAAAAGCTCAAACTACAAGTGAAAATCCTCAAGAAATACTCAGACTACAAGTGAAAATCATCAAGAAAAGCTCGAACTACAAGTGAAAATCCTCAAGAAAAGCTCAAACTACAAGTGAAAATCCTCAAGAAAAGCTCCAACTACAAGTGAAAATCATCAAGAAAAGCTCGAACTACAAGTGAAAATCATCAAGAAATACTCAGACTACAAGTGAACATCACCAAGATAAGCTCGAACTACAATTGATAATCACGAAAAAAAGCTCAAGCTACAAATGAAACTCACTAAGAGAAACTCAGACTATATGTGAAAATCACCAAAAAAGCTTAAACTAAAAAGTGAAAATCATCAAAGAAACATCAAAATACAATCTTTATTCGCCAAGCAAAGTTCAGACTACTGTTAAAATTCATCAGATTTTTCATCAATATTTCTACTTAAGTATCTTTCAATTCACCTGTACAGTAAGATTTATGTGTTCTTTGATCTATATGGAAATGAATCAACATTTTGAAATAGTGAGCTAAGATAGTTCAAAATATTAAGTAAAATATATTCAACTTATTTTTCATATTAGATTCACTAAATAGTCTGTTAACTTGTCTATGAAGGAGCAGGTTAAAAATAATTAAATAAACGATATGATTGTTTGTTTGTTTGGAATTAAGCACAAAGCTACACAATGGGCTATCTGTGCTCTGCCCACCACGGGTATCGAAACCCGGTTTCTAGCGTTGTAAATCCGCAGACATACCGCCGTGCCACTGGAGGGCAAACGGTATGATAAATGTTTTAGTAAGATCGGGTTTACTTTATCATGCCTGCTCGCTTCTTGGCTCCTCTACCAACTAAACGTTATTCTTGTTAATCTTAAATGTCGAAGTGAAACGTCAATTATGCTATTAAGTTCCTCGTGGTATGTTCTAACAGTATACATGTTTATTAAAACCTAATGTTTTTATGAACTCAATCATCCACTCTAACATAAAAACTTTTAAAATGTTTAATGAATTCAGTAAAAACTCCTTTTGGTCAATTTAAAACTAACATTCTGTTTTACGAAAAACGCGACGCAACGGAAAAATAGTTGCACAAGGTCACGACCTGTTTTATCTCTATTCTGAGTTTTGGAGCGAAGCACCGTTGTTCAAATGTCAATTCCCGGCCACACACACAGATAGACAGTTTGGTTTGGTTTGAATTTCGCACAAAGATACTCGAGAGCTATCTGCCTAGCCGTCTCTAATTTAACAGTGTAAGACTAGTGGGAAGGCAGCTAGTCAGATCCATCTACTTTGTAGTGAACTGTTCTTTTACCAACGAATAGTGGGATTGACCGTCACTATATAACGACCCTCGTCTTAAAGAGCGAGCGTATTTGGTGACGGGAATTCGAACCCGCGATCTGTAGATTGCGAATCGAGCACTCTAACCACCAGTCCACCAGATAGGCATCGTTTCAAGCCGTTATAATGTACAGATTTCCCATGTGAAGGCAGCAGAATCTCATGTAGACAGTGTCACTTGGAAGATGGTGTGTGTACATGCCATCCCTGAAATCATTCGTGGATGACTTCACGGTCATAAATAACAGAGAGGAACAAAGTCATCAGATGAATTGCTTGATTTAACATACTGATAAGCTGGAGAAGAATGGAATTCAAGCAGAGCGTATCAAGAAGTTTGAAAGGATAGGTCAATGAGGAGGTGAAGTTCTCTGTGGTCAAGTTATCCAAACAGTGGCTGGTCAAGTTATCCAAACAGTGGCTGGTCAAGTTATCCAAACAGTGGCTGGTCAAGTTATCCAAACAGTGGCTGGTCAAGTTATCCAAACAGTGGCTGGTCAAGGTATCCAAACAGTGGCTGGTCAAATTATCCCAACAGCATCTGAGCAGCTTGGGTAGGTGGTATGACCACTTATTTAAAGACACGAATCAATCTACTAAAGTACAGAAAGACGCCAGAGAAGGGTTGGAGATAAGACAAAGCTGCAGGGAAAATTCAAGGTTTGGATTCTGGAGTTCATACTGAGCTCCGAACTTCTCTGGCATTTCTCATCTATGAGATCAGTCTGTGTGCAGCCGAGAGCATGGAGAAAAAGACCAACCACTTCACTTCACTATTTATATAACCAATGTTAACAGTGGTATTTATATAACTAATTTTAACAGTGGTATTTATATAACCAACGTTAACAGTGGTATTTATATAACCAACGTTAACAGTGATATTTATATAACTAATTTTAACAGTGGTATTTATATACCCAATGTTAACAGTGATATTTATATAACTAATTTTAACAGTGGTATTTATATAACCAATGTTAATAGTGATATTTATATAACCAATGTTAACAGTGATATTTATATAACTAATTTTAACAGTGGTATTTATATAACCAATGTTAACAGTGATATTTATATAACTAATTTTAACAGTGGTATTTATATAACCAATGTTAACAGTGATATTTATATAACCAATGTTAACAGTGATATTTATATGACCAATGTTAACAGAAATATTTATATCAGTAGTGGAGTTTGATATCATTATCATCCTTCTTAAAGCACCGCTTAGTTTTGAAACCAAAGTCCTTTTATAAGCAGCTTAGTAGATCTGGTTAAATTAGACCAAAACCGTAATAACACTTGTGCTTAATAGATCCTTGCCATAGGTGGCCGTTTCAAAAGAGTTTGAAGGAAATTGTATATTAAACATCCAATAAACTTGAAATGAATTACTATTCGTTATTTTACAGATTAGAAAAAAAACACACTTAAGATTAGATTTTGAGACAATCTAGTACGTACATACAGTCGAAATAACAACAACAATAATAGAATAATTGTTTTAAATTCCAACGTTTGTATACATATTCGTTTAACTAGTTTACTCGTTCCGAAATGAAATTTTGTAAAAATATCGATAGAGCGCCATCTACTGATAACATCCCACAATGTCTTCCATAACTGTAAATTTAACGCACGATTTTTTATTTACGACTCATTTTACAATCGTTTTCGAGATGTCTGTAAGTTTTAATTGAAGATGAACTGGGCTATCATTACTTGAAATGTTTATCTTCTACCTATACAATTTTTTTATAGTGTTGTTAAATATACCCTATATCTGTGTTAAATAGACCATGATCTGCCTTATACAGAGGTTTGTTTGTTCCAGTTCATCTCTGATTTAGTTAACACTCATTTCTCTAGGCCCAAGATTTAATTAATCTGATAAATCCTTTCTTTTTTACCTTTCAAGTATTTTTTCATTTTTTAAAGTCTTATAGTAAAATATGTAAAATTGATATAACATCACAACATTGCTCAAGAAATAAACTTTCCCTGAGCAATGTTGTGACGTTATGTCAATTTTACATATTTTATGTATAAGACAGCTATATAAGCTACATTTTAGTAGCTTGGCAAGTTACAGGTAATACATATCGTAGTGTAGGAGAGAACGTAAATTCGAGTTCATAATCAAAGCAGAATTACTGGTGCTTCTATGGAAGAGAACAAGATTGCTAAAGAAGCATATATATTTCAATAGCTTATACTTCAGCAGTACATATGTTTTCCATCTAAGGTCTGTATTTCAAATAAAAGCCACCCCTATGTTGTAAGAATGAAGAGACGTTTAAACCGGTCAGCCATGGGAAATATTTCATCTGGTATGAGTCAGACTTGTGGGTTTCCTATTCCTGTCCTTACCAGCTCCAAAAATTCCAAGATGGAGACCGAAAAGGACCAGAATCTACTACCTCTGAGCTTCTCTGACTGAAGACGCAAATTTAGTATTTTAACAATAAATCGAGAAATAGTGACTATGTCGCCACTGTTTTCTTCAGAATCCTACCACAGAACCATACTTCTGAAAAAATTCAGATCCCTGCCATACGAACGAGATCTCTCCAGGAATGCTTAAAAATCCCACCACAGAAACCACATCTCTCCTGGAATTATTGAGAACCTCACCACAGAATCAGATCTCTTAAAAGGTAAGCTGCGAAACAAAACTAGGTAAGTTGATGAGTAGTTTGTAAGTTTATGCTGCTGTCCTCTTAGCTTTTATCAAGGCGAGAGTTGGTCCTGTGGTAGAATGCTAGATGACGGAGTTGATGAGTAGTTTGTAAGTTTATGCTGCTGTCCTCTTAGCTTTTATCAAGGCGAGAGTTGGTCCTGTGGTAGAATTCTAGATGACGTAGTTGACGAGCCTGATTCGAGTTCATATGATACATATCCCCCCGCACTTTAAGCTTTGGGTGCATTATAAGAGTGACAGTTAATCCCTTATAGAGAATGGCGAATGATTGGTTGCTGCTTACTGGTACATTCCTTCCGGTCAATAACTTAATATTAGGGATGGCAGCAGATAGCCTTAATACCTTAGCTACGCCATAAATACATAAAAAATAAATACTCTTAGATTTCTCATTCATTCGCAAGAGGTACATTCCGGGTTCGATTCCCCGCGGTGAACACAACAGATAGCCCTATGGAGCTTTGCTCTAAAAAAAAAAAACAATAACAAAGAAAGAGGCCTTTGTTTTCGTTGAACCAGTATAAGACACTGTTTAAAGTACTGTTTTTAAACATCTTTTCGAACATTATATGTTTTTATTTCCTTGAAAAGTTTTTTTGGTGTACAAAACCTGAAGCGAGCTTTTATATGCGGAAACATATAAAACATCATAGCAGAACCGTCTGGAAAATGATCTATAGGAAATAGTACAGCTTATACAATGAATCAGATCAACGTAGGCCGATAAGGCAATCACTGATTGGCAAGTCCTTAAGCGAAAATG
>NW_013667374.1:106662-109490 GCF_000517525.1 Limulus polyphemus | reverse complement strand
GTTTTGAACAACTCGACTTTCAAGATCTACATATGTACACGAGCCGATGTTTCCGTTTATCAACGTTATATTTTAAGATCTGTGCAACACCTCAGCTAACAGATGTTTCCGCATATATAAGCTATCTTCAAGTTTTTATTACTGTTTTCCCCAGATGAAAAAAACTCAAGTAGAACTTTACTTGGTGAAAATGTTTAGTCTGCCAGAAGTCAATAATCAGGTTTGGGTAAAACAAATCCAAATCAACGTCACGGAAAAAGTAAGACATATTCTGATCAACATCCCTGAATGGAGCTATTAGAGGTGTTTCGGAATAAACACTATCACCGAATTCTTCTAATAATTGCTGAACGTTATTATACACATATTTGTAAGAATTCCTTCCTCCCTCTCGTCCCGAGCTTTAATCTGATCTAATGCGTTTAAGTCGGTTTGTTCACGCGAGTAATTTATCACACAAAACCTTGATTTTAACTTCACAGTGGGAATTTACACCTTCTATAACGTGTGTAACAACACCTCACACGTGTGTAACAACTAAAACCTCACTCTCGTGCGAGATTCCTCTGACTCCTCCCCTTTTCTACCGTCACATCACCACCCTCGTTTGGGGGCGGGGTTTGTTGCTATAACAGTAGCAGCAAGTGAGACCCATTTCCCGCTTACTTTACCTTACGTATTTATAAATGTAACTAGACTACGGAGATAGCCTTTACATAACATCACTTGATTATGAACGAGAGTCCTTAAAAAATAAGAAATTAGTCCCGTTGTTATTTTATTAAGAATTCTTATTTCGGTGTGGATTGAAAAGTTGTGTTTATTTCCTTAGTCAAAACCGAAATAACTTATTTGTTCAAAAGTGATATTTTATAATCAGCAACCTACAGGCTGACGATTAAACATCCAACTGTTTTCAATGTATTGATATTTTATAATCAGCAACCTACAGGCTGACGATTAAACATCCAACTGTTTTCAATGTATTGATATTTTATAATCAGCAACTTACAGGCTGACGATTAAACATCCAACTGTTTTCAATGTATCATTTGTTTTTTTATCAAGTTTGGGAAATCCCTAAATATTAGGATAACATTTTTAATATAACTAAAACTCAAATAGAAAAATTACCTTAGAGTGAAGGTAAATGAGAATATGGTATAATATGTTAACTATAACTACCATATCCCGTGCCGATGAGGCCTTTCGCCTAATACCAAGACTCATCAGACTATCTAGGATAGGAAAAATAATTATGATAGTCTATGTACTATATATATATATATATGTCTGTATCAGACAAGATCCAAACCCAGATGGGTGGAGGTTGAGAGTTTTACAATGCAGAAATTGAGGGTGGTTTAATTCTACTTTAAGGTTATATATAAATATTAAGAGAAACTTCCTTCCCACAACTGGCTGTAGACAGGGAAAGGCAGTAGGATATTGAGACGTTGTGAAATCAAGCAGTAAACCCTTAACTTTAACTGATTCTCCATATTTGCTGACTTGTTTGACATTTGTGTTTGGAGTTTGTCTGATAGATGGAATATCCCCAACGTGTTTGGGATTTATGACCACAGATATCCCCAACGTGTTTGGAATTTATGACCACAGATATCTCCTACGTGTTTGGGATTTATGACCACAGATATCTCCTATGTGTTTGGGATTTATGACCACAGATATTTTTCACTGTGAGTTAATGATGACAATAAGGACTGGTAATAGTTTTGTATATCACGAAAACAACTGTTATTGTAAAGCAAATTAACAAACAAATTGTATTTTATGTCAGATTTTATGGCAAGATTTAATAATAAAACATATTTATTTTATTTCTGACGCTGATTATTTACAACATGATTGTAGCAATAAGCACTGATACCTAAATATTTTGCAGACTTCAAGGAAAAACTAAAATCATTATAATACTTTTACCAATATTGGGAAATTTTATAATAAATGAAAAACCTGAAGTCAGGGAAGAACTACTAGGAAATCCATTGGTCTCTGCATAGCTCTTATCTTCATACCCCCCCCCCCCCCCCAGTGACAGTCTTATCACGCTAAACACGGGATTGTTTCAATATCCGTGGTGAGCACAACACAGATATATATATAGCTTTGGGCTTAAGTACAAACAAATCAAATGTTTCCAGACTACAAGAAAATGTATTTTATTTCACAGCTACTGTTTTTTTTTCTACTTTATATATTCATATATAATACATACATATCATGACATGACTTGTTTTTATTGTTTCATCTCTCTTTCTCTGTCACTAGAGCTTTTTCATATAACGCAGAAACAAGTCATGCCGTAGTTCACGGTGATAATCCAACCATTCGATAGTGCAATGCCGTCAAGGTTAACCTTTGGCTGGAGGTGTTGTGACAGCTTTTTACGAGGAAGGATTATTTCTACAAAAAAAAAACTGTTAAACGATGTAAAATCAGAAGAAACAATATATCGAAAAACAGACCTTACAATGGAAGCGGAAAAACTTGGAATGTGGAGCATTTACCGGTTTTGGAGCCTGTTGTTCTTCTGGTTGAGGTGCTTGGTTTTGGAGCCTGTTGTTCTTCTGGTTGAGGTGCTTGGTTTTGGAGCCTGTTGTTCTTCTGGTTGAAGTGCATGGTTTTGGAGCCTGTTGTTCTTCTGGTTGAAGTGCATGGTTTTGGAGCCTGTTGTTCTATGCACTTCAACCAGAAGAACAACAGGCTCCAAAACCAAGCACCTCAACCAGAAGAACAACAGGCTCCAAAACCAAGCACCTCCACCAGAAGAACAACAGGCTCCAAAACCAAGCACCTCCACCAGA
>NW_013667374.1:102718-105803 GCF_000517525.1 Limulus polyphemus | reverse complement strand
GCTCCAAAACCAAGCACCTCAACCAGAAGAACAACAGGATCCAAAACCAAGCACCTCAACCAGAAGAACAACAGGCTCCAAAACAAGGCTTACAAACCAAAAAGTTCGCAAACTTCCCAGTCGCATCTCGACATCAACGGTTGTTTTCATGAGACGAAAAACTGGGATCACAGCAACCCCTTTAATCCCATTATTATGAAGTCCCCCGATGCAGCTGTAATGTATTTTGTGCCTCTAGTCTGTTTAAGCGTGGTCTTGAAAACTGACGACAAGAGCAGTGGAGGATCTATGGGAGGTTTGGAAAGATGTGTGGACTATGATGAGCCTCGCCATTCCTCGCAGAATTTGGAACAGGACCAGTTCCGGTGTTTGGCAATATATTATAACCACGGTAATCGGAACGAGCATGGTCGACTGTGGAGCACGCCATTGGAATATCACTCTTATAGAACCAACATAAAGTTCTGCATAAAATAAGCTGTCTATTGAAATAGATAAATGTAATCAAACTTCAACGAGTACAGCTATCCGAATATACGGTTCTTACATCCCTACTTATAAACATAATAATGCCTTATCTTATCAGTTAGGTACCTATGTTTCCAGCCGTAAACCCAAAATTATCTCACGACGTTCGGCCTACTTAAGATATTTAAGTTAGTCGTCAGTTTAAACACTAAACCAACAATGCAGGATAATCGTTATAATAAAAGTACAATAATGAATTAAAGCAACTATAAATAAATGTATTCAACATTATTATTAATTATACTTGTCATAAAACATTAGTATTAAGCCTGTTATAGTTTCAACACTACATTCTTTATTCAGTCCGTTAGCATTTTTAAAGAAGAATATGAGTGTTTAGTAGTATTTCAACCACAGTATGTCCACTGCCGACGACACTGTTTCGCTCAATCCACAGTAGTGGTTGGAACACTATTTATATGAGCCATTTGTTACAACAACAATTGTTGTAGAGTGAACGAGGATGGTTGAAATACAATTATACTTTATTATTATTATTCTTGAAAACTCTAAGGACCGAATAAAAATATGTTATTAAAATATAATGGGCCTAATACTAATGTTGAACACATAATTAAAGTTGTGTTCAATATTACTACCGACAATGTTAGTCATACATTATCTAAAGATGGCCCGCTGCTATGGGCTGAAACGTTGCTGTTTTAATTGCTTAAAAAACGTTTCCACTGCAAAGCTGATTACGATAATAAACGTTGTCTGCGTATGGATTATATAAACAATAGCTTTCTAAATTTGAACGTTAATTTCTTAAAATTGAAATTACATTATTAAAGGTTATTAATATAAACAGGTAGACATTTTAACAAAAGCAAATCTAAGAAAGGAATCGGGTAAAACCTCACTTATGGATCCTATTTTACCCAAACACTCTGTGCTAGTAAATTGTTAGGGTATTGTCACCGTATTAGGTTCTTTCTCTTTTCCAGGCGTTAATTGGCTGTTGTTAAATAAAATAATAAGCATCTTTACTTCTAAATTTTACTGTGGTAATGTAATACAACATTTAAGGTGTATGTGTAAATATGAAACCTAGTATGTTAAGTGCTTTGGAATCACTGGCCATACGTCAATAAATGACATCACTTCCGGTTTGTATGATCGCTTAGCTCTCCTTAAAACAGACGCACACACACACACACATATATATATACGTTATTTATAATACGGCTCCGCTAAAATACTCACGAAACTGGAGTTCTTTTAGTCTTAAAGTTTAGTAATTGTTGTATTTTGGAACAAATCGTGTCGTAAATTTACTATAACACAACACGGGCAATTTTTGGTTTGTACTTGTAATCTAAAAAAGCAGTAAAAAGACACAACACATTTACATTGGCCATATATTCGTACGAAACTATGAGTCTTCCAAATCGGGTTTTGCGAATATTAGTTATAAAATTGTGGGACTTTTCTTTTCACATTTTATCGTACGAACCATGCTGGTTTGTGACAATCCTACAAGCCCTCCTGTTACAAGTATCACGGATTTAATTAAACCGTCAGCTTATTATCTGTTTGCACTAATGCAACTGTATCGCTTGAAATAGTTAACAATTGTGCGCAATGGTTATTTACCAGGTCTGTTTCCCAGTCCATCTTCCTGTGAGAACACGATGATACGATCATCACGTGCGCCACTGTGGCCGCCGGCTAAGCTCCTTTCAATAGCCGTTCTTCTGTAGAATCAAGAGAAATCGACAACAACAGTACGGTTAGCGACCCGCACGAGATAAGAACGACCCTGTTATACGTAGACCGATTTTCTTCTATAGCTAGCTCTGTTCTCTCGGAAATACGATGATGGGGCCAGCGTACGAGCAGGAACCGATTCGCAGCGAATTTAATGACTTAATTTTACTTAGAAAAACACCCTGCGGTCAGCCGTCTGATCACATGGCTCAGACTGGGCCTCTTCTATCAACCGAAACAGGTGCAAGAGATAACATACGAAGAGTAGAGCAGCATCTGTAGCATTATCGAATAGAAACGATATTGTAGAAAAACGCCTCTAAGGCTTACACGGTTTTCGTATTTTCGTTTTCGAAACATTATCTATCTAGCCACACTCTTACTTAATATTTCAGGAGCAGATTTTCTTCACTCTTCTAGTGATTATTTGTCACATCAAAATCAGCTCTCATACGTTTCCTAATTAATCATTGATTAGTTTTTACATCACTTTATTTTATGAATTATTAGTATTCCCACAGTTTCGTTAAATCGCAGTAAAAGACAAATTTAAGGATACAGTTTCAGACTACATGTTTATTTTTTATTTATTTATTTTTTTCAGTAATTTTTAGGATTTCTAAAAACAAATTTCTGAAAATTGTTCCTAGAAGTACATATACATAACGTTCCTTGGGTATCTGTGTAAAGTCCGAAATAAATACAGCTAAAAACAATGGCTTACACAACAAGAACCATAAATAACTAAATACCCTACATGTTTCGCCGTTTCAGCACGTCATCCCGAGAGTTGTAAATCACCGAAACGTTATACTGGTTATGTCGTATTTTCAAGCATGTGATATCT
>NW_013667374.1:100604-102301 GCF_000517525.1 Limulus polyphemus | reverse complement strand
TGTATATTGTGTGGCTTCTGATGTAGAAGATTGATTAGGTGGTTTAGTATATATTATGTGGCTTCTGATGTAGAAGATTGATTAGGTGGTTTAGTATATATTATGTGGCTTCTGATGTAGAAGATTGATTAGGTATTTTAGTATATATTATGTGGCTTCTGATGTAGGAGATTGATTAAATATTTTAATATATATTATGTGGCTTCTGATGTAGGAGATTAATTAGGTGGTTTAGTATATATTGTGTGGTTTCTGATGTAGAAGATTGATTAGGTGTTTTAGTATATATTATGTGGCTTTTGATGTAGCAGATTGATTAGGTATTTTAGT
Organism: Limulus polyphemus; assembly: GCF_000517525.1. NCBI lineage: Eukaryota > Metazoa > Arthropoda > Merostomata > Xiphosura > Limulidae > Limulus > Limulus polyphemus. Next base: position 101,971 of record NW_013667374.1, on the reverse strand, counting down.
ATATATTATGTGGCTTCTGATGTAGGAGATTAATTAGGTGGTTTAGTATATTTTATGTGGCTTCTGATGTAGGAGATTGATTAGGTGTTTTAGTATATATTATATGGCTTCTGATGTAGAAGATTGATTAGGTGTTTTAGTATATATTATGTGGCTTTTGATGTAGCAGATTGATTAGGTGTTTTAGTATATATTATGTGGTTTCTGATGTATCAGACTAATTAGTTCTTTTGGTGTATATTACGTGGCTTCTGATATATGACATTAAATTGGTGTTTCTCTGTATATTGTGTGATTTCTGGTGTAAAAGATTGATTAGGTATTTTAGTATATATTATGTGGTTTCTGATGTATCAGACTAATTAGTTCTTTGGTGTATATTACGTGGCTTCTGAAATATGACATTAAATTGGTGTTTCTGTGTATATTGTGTAGTTTCTGATGTATGACATTAAATAGGTGTTTCAGTGTATATTGTGTAGTTTCTGATGAACGACATTAAATAGGTGTTTCTGTGTATATTATGTAGTTTCTAATGTATGACATTAAATTGGTGTTTCTGTGTAGTTTCTGATGTACGATATTAAATAGGTGTTTCTGTGTATATTGTGTAGTTTCTGATGTATGACATTAAATATGTGTTTCTGTGTATATTGTGTAGCTTCTGATATATAACATTAAATAGGTGTTTCAGTGTATATTGTGTAGTTTCTTACGCATGACATTAGATAGGTGTTTTATTGTGTCTTTTGTAGTTTCTGATGTATGACATTAGATAGGTGTTTTATTGTGTCTTGTGTAGTTTCTGATGTATGACATTGATTAGTTGTTTCAGTGTATATTGTGTAGTTTCTTACGCATGACATTAGATAGGTGTTTTATTGTGTCTTGTGTGATTTCTAATATAGAATATTGAATAGATTTTTTGCTGTATGTTATGTGACTTCTGATGTATGAGATTAATTAGGTGTTTTACTGCACATCATGTGGTTTTTGATAGGAGTGCGTGGCTAGATATTTTAGTATTAATTTTGTAGGTTCTACACTCAAGAAAAAAAGGTGTGATTAGTGTACAGTTCCAACAAACGCACTTCTTGTCGTTAAAAAAGTAAGAATTCCCACATTTAAAGGAGTGACTGTAGATTTAATAAACGTTCAACTCCTGCTACGTATGTGAAGCTGCGAGTTTATAAAGAGGACGAAAAGTCATGTTGGTGGTATATGAAATCTTAAAAATGTAAAAGAATCACATATATTAAAATAATTTTATAGATACTAAAATTGTATGAACATAATCTTTTTTAGAAGACAGTAACTTTCCCAAATGTATAAACATACAATTAAATGTATTTGTATATAGTATGTTT
>NW_013667374.1:89749-99696 GCF_000517525.1 Limulus polyphemus | reverse complement strand
GCACTTCTTGTCGTTAAAAAAGTAAGAATTCCCACATTTAAAGGAGTGACTGTAGATTTAATAAACGTTCAACTCCTGCTACGTATGTGAAGCTGCGAGTTTATAAAGAGGACGAAAAGTCATGTTGGTGGTATATGAAATCTTAAAAATGTAAAAGAATCACATATATAATAATATATAATATATATAATTTTATAGATACTAAAATTGTATGAACATAATCTTTTTTAGAAGACAGTAACTTTCCCAAATGTATAAACTTACAATTAAATGTATTTGTATATAGTATGTTTTGTTTAAATATTATTATTTATTCTTATATATATTAGGAACTGTGGTGCCTGTCTGAGTGTTCATCCGTCTTCTGTTTAAGTCGCCCGCAACTTAAACATTTCCATCACTGGGGACGGGTACTTTTACTAGATTAACTTAAACATTTCCATCACTGGGGACGGGTACTTTTACTAGATTAACTTAAACATTTCCATCACCGGGGACGGGTACTTTTACTAGATTAACTTAAACATTTCCCTCACCGGGGACGGGTACTTTTACTAGATTAACTTAAACATTTCCATTACCGGGGACGGGTACTTTTACTAGATTAACTTAAAGTTTCCCGTCACTGGTGACGGGTGCTTTTTGTTGGATTTCATAATTTTATTATATATGTGAAATAGCGTTTTCTGACGAAAGGTGTGAATTCATGCTTTTTTGCTTGTAAATTTTGTGTCAATACTTCACACACATAAAAGTGTGAAATCGTTTATGGTGAAGGGTAAGAATTCATACTTTTTGTGCAGTTCCTATGTCTGTACTTCACACACACATAAAAGTGTGAAATCGTTTATTCGTTTATTCTGAGGCGTGTAAATTCACACTTTTTGCGTGAAGCTCCTATATCAGTACTTCACACATAAAAGTGTGAAACTGTTTAATCGTTTATTGTGAAGATTGTGAATTCACACTTTTTTGCACGTAGCTTCTGCATCAATACTTCACATATATGAAAGTGTGAAATCGTTTTTTCTGAAGGGTGTAACTTCATGTTTTTTGTGTTTATTTACTGTATCAATACTTCACACACATAAAAGTGTGAAGTTGTTTATTCTTAGGGGTTTGAATTCACATTTTTTGCATGTAGCTCCTATATTAGTACTTCAAAGTGTGAAATTACACTTTTTTAACATTGTAAGCGTTTTAGTGTATTTTTTAACTTCTTTTATGGACGAATATCTAAGTTTTTTAATCATAAACTATTTTAAACTAACGTTTTAAATGATAAATATCCAGATAATTTTAAACATTATCTTAATGTTTAATACACCGAAAAATAATTCAACTTTGTAAACTTTGTTAGAGCAGCTATACCTTAAGGAGATAGCAGAAATATAGAAAACTTGGGATATGAAGTTACTCGTTTACACAGTTAATAGGGGTGGCAACTTTAATTTGGACCACCGAAAGTGATTAAGCAAAGCAGCACAGACTGTTGACCTCTATTCATTTTAACGCTTGCGCTTTGTATCTCAAAAACGTCGATAAGATATTTGGGCTGAAATCTAAACCGTCAAATCTAACCTCGTTAAATGTTATATTATAGACGGCAGCTGTCTATAACGAACATGTGAACTTGACTTTTACCATATATTTCTCTTTTTTTTTCTTACTCTCTTTCTCTCTCTCTCCCCCGCTGGATTAACTTTGGTCGAAGTATTATGTTAACCGCACAGAAACTGGCGATCTTTGCAGTACTGCCCTCTATGGCTAAAAGTACCGCTGATAGCTAAAAAATATTTTAATAGTGCTAAAGTTCTGTTTCATTGTGATGGGTATATTTACTATTTACTATCTGCCTTTATTGGATAAACATGAAAATAATCCAATAGTATTTATTTGTTCATTATGACTCTCCACAAAAATGTTGTATATTTGTAGCAGAAGTTACACTGATCTAAAGGACACTTTCCTCAATGTTCACTTGAATGTAAGAGTCACTGGCTCTTCATATAGAATGTAAGAGTCACTGGCCCTTCATATAGAATGCAAGAGTCACTGTCATTCGGTATGGAATGTAAGAGTCACTGGCCTTTCATATAAAATGAAAGAGTCACTGACCCTCGATATGGAATCCAAGAGCCACTGTTCCTCGACATGGAATCCAAGAGTCACTGGCCCTCGATATGGAATTCAAGAGTCACTGTTCCTCGACATGGAATCCAAGAGTCACTGGCCCTCGATATGGAATCCAAGAGCCACTGTTCCTCGACATGGAATCCAAGAGTCACTGGCCCTCGATATGGAATCCAAGAGTCACTGGCCCTAGATATAAGAATTATGTGATGATGAAAATCACGCTAAGACCAGAGAAAAAATGTGAATAGCAGCAAATAATCTTCTGAAGGTTAACAATCATACATTATACATTCACTATCCTATAATATATAATATGTATGGGATAGTGAACATTAAAATTTATACATATATAGAAACGTCCCCTATCTGCACTTCCCATGATGCTCAGTAAAGCAATTTTATACATGTAACTTTAAAATTTGAAAACATCTCAAAAAGCGGAATATAAAACCAAATTGTAGTTGAATAAGCTTATCATTTGATAATCCATTATTAATATGACAAGAAATAAACCCATTATCAAAAAACATTAAATTATTCTGAATGAAAAATATTACTTCGTGTTCTCCAAAAAACAATATATATATATATCATATTAAAAATAATTAAATAAGTAATATTAAAGCGAAGTACAATAAAAGAATAGAAATATCCGTGAATATAGTAGATACATAGAATAATATACAACTAAAATATTAGAACTAAATACATATTCTAATTTGCAAAAACGTTAAATTAAAATAATAATATTTAATAATCAAAACGTTAGAAAAGGTGTATAATAACTATTTAAGTGAAAACCTCTAACGCCTGGTATGATCTTATGGTTAGGGCACTAGACTCACAACCTGCGGGTCGCGGGCTCGAATCCTGTCATCGAACATGCTTGCCCTTTCAGCCGTGGGGTAATTATAATGTGACGGTCAGTCACACTTTTTATTTTTTAAAGAATTGCCCAAGAGTTGGCGGTGGGTGGTGATGGCTAGCTGCCTTCCCTCTATCATTTCTAAACTAGGGATGGCTAGCGAAGATAGTCCTAAAGTAGCTTTGTGCGAAATTCAAACAAACAAAGATCCTCAAATAGCATTAGAACTACAACATTCAGCTCATTCTAATAATATAACCTCTAATTGACTAAGTAATGTTCAAGAGAACAACCCGTGATGAAAAACTAAACGTTTAAACATACTTAAAACATCATTTCCAACTCTGTCGCATCACAGCCGGTCTCGTGAGTAGTGGTATCGAGCGAAAGGTCTCGTCAGCTTCGATATGGCAGATGTAATGTTTTTGACATATTGTTCTACACTCTTCTTTATATCACACTTGAGTCCTTAAAATGTATAATAAACCAAATATGAACACAAAGAATACGTATGAATTTAAACCATCAGGAAATATTCAGGGTTCGGAAAAAAGTTTGATACGTTTCAGTGAGTCAAATCAGCGTCAACGGGTAAACAGGTGTGACGTTAACTTTCAAGTGTCTGAAAGAATAAACGAAAGACTAGAAAAATTAAACACGCATGAAACAATACACGCAACAATATCACAGGAAACCCAACCAGTAACAGACATCAACATGAAACAATACACGCAACAATATAGCAGGAAACCCAACCAGTAACAGACATCAACATGAAACAATAATATACTATAGGGGAAGCATATAGTAGCAGACACCAATATGAGACATTAATATACTATAGGGGAAGCATATAGTGGCAGACACCAATATGAGACATTAATATACTATAGGGGAAGCATATAGTGGCAGACACCAATATGAGACATTAATATACTATAGGGGAAGCGTATGGTAGCAGACACCAATATGAGACATTAATATACTATAGGGGAAGCGTATGGTAGCAGATATGAACATGAAACACTAATATACAATAGGAGAAACCTATAATAACAGATACCGACATGAAACATTAACATACAATAGAGGAAACTAGTGATAACTGACGCTTGCTACCAAAAGTGATAGTAATATTCAGTGTAAATGCTAGTAAATAACATATATATATATATATAAGATTTCATGTTTTTAATTTTAACCATTGAATACTTTTTTCGGTATTTAATCTAACAATAAAAAGGGGCAGAATTCCACTAGATAAAAAACAGAGAAAAATGCTGTCGGAATAAAGTGGAATTCTTTTAAGTTTTAGCAAACATAAAACGAATGAACGGGGCTTGTTTAAAAAATATACAAACAATACAGTTTTTTCTTATTTTTTTTTTATCAGTACCAGCGGTTTAAAAATGGCACAACGCCAGAAGGACAAGATCCAATAAAGTCGAATTTGGTTAAATCGTATGAAACTAGCAAAATAATTCTTATTTTATTGATGTTCGAAACAACTGGTAAAAATCGACAAACAGAGAAAACGTTATATATATGTATATACGATAACAGTTAAGTTTCAGGTACAGAGCTCAGAGTAAATTAAAAACTTGACATAAAATATGCTAATGAAATAGCTCAAGAAGTCATTAATAATTATATGAAAATAAAACAACCATAAGAAGAGTATACGACACTTTAACGAGGAGTCATGGTTTTCAAACGAGACCCAAAACTCGAACACCTTCGAATAGTTCACTATTCCTCTTCAGGAGAATAAAAGGTTATGTTTAATAAAGAGTGACCCTATGTTCTCCTGAAGAAGAATAGTGAACTATTCCAAAGCGCTTCGTTTGAAAACTATTACAACTTTTGTATGTGATTCTGTGTGCTAACTTCTTGATCAGAATTTAACGAGGAGCCTTCAGGAATAGGGTTAGTCGTATTTGTTTGCTTGTTTGTTTTGAATTTCGCGCAAAGCTACACGGGGACTATCTGCGTTAGCCGTCCCTAATTTAGCAGTGTAAGACTACAGGGAAGGCAGTTAGTCATCACTACCCACCGCCAACTCTTGGGCTACTCTTTTACCAACGAATAGTGGGATTGATCGTCACATTATGACGCCCCCACGGCTGAAAGGGCGAGCATGTTTGGTGGGACAAAGATTCGAACCCGCGACCCTCAGATTGCGAATCGAGTGCCCTAACCACCTGGCCATGCCGGGCCGGCTAGTCCGTGAAAAAAGCTCGAAACGACGTATGAGACTAGTAAAAAGGATCTCTAACAGTACACCTAGTAACTTACAGAGAGGCAGATAAAACTTACAAGCCACGTGAAACAGTTCGAAACTGCTCTTTATCTTAACATGGAGGAGCGTTAATGTATAACACTTAAAACAAATACTACAAATCTTTTAACACTTCAAACGGAAGCCGTCTTCAAGTACAAATCACTAGTACAAACGTTTCAGGTCTTTAACAAAATCGGAACTCCAAAGTTTGTTTTTACCATATTTGAATAATTTTTATACATAATAGAAGTGTAACTAAATAGTAACGCTATCATATCTCATTCAGATATTCTCAGAGAATGAATTCATTTGAGTTGTTTACTACAACAAGAAAGACTCAATTGAAGACTATATTACTACAAGTCAGATTGCTTTGGATAGTGTTCTCTGAGAGGTTAAGTTTCAATGGAAAGTGTGCTGTTACAAGTATTTGGATGGTGCTCTCATGTAGAGTAGATTAAAAACAAATGATTAGTTTGAACTGCGCACTGTTAGAGAATAAGTTTCAATACAGATTATGCTGTTACTTCGAACTGTGAACTGTTGAAAGTAAGGTTTCAGTTAACAATATGTTGTTACAGTCAGATTACTTTCAACTGTGCACTGTTAGAAATTAGGTTTCAATGTAGATTTTGCTGTTAATTGGAACTGTGAACTGTTAATTTTTGTTTGTAATTAAGCACAAAGCTACACAATAGGCTATCTGTGCTCTGCCCACCACGGGTATCGAAACCCGGATTCTAGTGTTGTAAGTCCGCAGACATACCGCTGTGCCACTGGGGGGCGTGAACTGTTAGAGATTAGGTTTCAGTTAACAGTATGTTGTTACAATCAGATTACTTTGAACTGTGCTCTGTTAGAAATTAGGTTTCAATGAATAATATGTTGTTACAATCAGATTACATTGAACTCTCACTGTTAGAGATTGGGTTTCAATGACCATTGTGCTGTGACATCACTTTAAATGTTGCACAACCAGAAGTTCGAGAACAATAACCGGTAATCTACCAGGATATAGATATAGCAGTGTAAAAGTAATATACCAGGAGTTAGATATACCAGTGTAAAATGGGATAAGTTGTTGTATTTTGTGTAAAAGATTCTCTCTTTGCTTTTAATGGTCGGTTTACGATAATTGAGGTAACGTTTGTACTCAAAGCAAGCATACGAAGAAAATAATAATAATAACAACAGTATTTGTTTCATTTGTTTATTTCAAATAGAAATCTGAACATTCTAAAAGTCCAAATGCATTCTAGCCCGGTTGTTAAGTAACTTATAGGCTTAGAAACTATCCTCTTTTCTGGTCTGAGTCACAGATAACTAGTTGTTTGGAAGGCGTTAATCGCTCAAATTAACAATAGTGACGCGTATCGTTTCAGTCGTCAATTAATTTGTCGACCAATTACTATGATCGAAGCACAGTTGTGGAAGCGTGCGGGCGACTTCCCGCCTCCGACAACAACTTAGTGACGTCATGACGCATGCAATATCAACGAGCAGCCAATCAGCGAGATTCTGTGTTGTCTGCAGACAAGTCTTCAAGCTTCACTAGGCGATCGTCAGGGCACGTGGGTGCCTCATACTCACAGCTTAGAGTCAGATGCAGACGGGTCAAGACGCTGACCACATGACGTTAGCGGGTCCTCACGCACGAGCTGGTTTTGGCCAGACAACTGGACGAACGCTGCAGTCAGATCAAAGAGTGCCCCTTTCAGATAGTATGGACCTAACACTGAGTTTTGGTTCGCAGAAAGGAACAAACTCAGATAGTGCTAGTCCTCCCGCACATAAAGCGGACACCACTCGGAGTCCATCGGCTCAAGAACTGGCCGAGGCAAAGCGAACTAGGCCGCAGCCTCGTAACCCTCACACAATGACACCCTTCTCCGTGGACGATATCTTAGATCCCGCTAAGTTTAGGGGAACGACTTGCTCCCATCTACCCTGGTTCCCCGCTATCCACACGGACTCGGAGCTAGAGCAGGAAGATGACGATGATGACGAGCAGCGTGTGGACGGTATGATATCCAATTTACATGCTCCATTATCTATATTGTGCTTAGTGTATCGTAGTCATGTATCTTCCCCCAAATGTGTTCTGTCATAGCAAGTGCTTTGTGAGTAGATAGTAAGTAATCTGTTTATAGTAAGTGATCTGTTTATAGTAAGTAATCTGTTTATAGTAAGTGATCTGTTTATAGTAAGTGATCTGTTTATCGTAAGTAATCTGTTTATAGTAAGTAATCTGTTTATAGTAAGTGATCCGTTTATAGTAAGTAATCTGTTTATAGTAAGTGATCTGTTTATAGTAAGTAATCTGTTTATAGTAAGTGATATGTTTATAGTAAGTAATATGTTTATAGTAAGTAATCTGTTTATAGTAAGTGATATGTTTATAGTAAGTGATCTGTTTATAGTAAGTGATATGTTTATAGTAAGTAATCTGTTTATAGTAAGTGATATGTTTATAGTAAGTAATCTGTTTATAGTAAGTGATCTGTTTATAGTAAGTAATCTGTTTATGCACATGGTGTTACAGAGTAGACACAGTAGATTTGAGAACTTCAGTGAACTGCAACTGCCCGTTGAAAGAAAAAGGACCTGAAAATGACCCTAGTATAGAAGCCGAAACTTTGTCTCCTCTTTTTTTATTTTTTTTTAAACAGGCAGTTGCAGTCTATTAAAGTTTCCAAACTTATTGTTTATGTATATACTTAATGTATAATTTTCTATATAAATTTTGGTGTTTACCTTATGTATTTCTAAACAGTTATACGATAGTTTTTTGTGTTGTGATATCTTCTTTCTATAGAATTATATGTTTTTTAGATGGCGTGTGAAGGGTTTTCGGGTTGGTAATAAATGTTTGTCTCGTTTCAATTTGTGTAAATGCTTAGTATATCCTGAATGAGTGCGTGCTTGCCGTTAATCTAAGTAAACAGGCCTAGCCTAGTTAGTAGACTTATACTATACATACAAGAAAGTGGAATATGAAATATTAGAAATATCAAGGAAATTAGCCCAAGTCTAAAATACCACTTGAAGATATATCAAGTGAACAGCGACTATAAAACAATCCTATTGTCTACAGCCAAGCCTTCGTTCAACATCTTGTTGAAGAAAGGTCCTTTAAACTGGTTATAAAACAGGCCTATCTTTCCACTATCCTTACTAAAGAAGATAAAACAGGCCTATCTTTCCACTATCCTTATTAAAGAAGATAAAACAGGCCTATCTTTCCACTATCCTTACTAAAGAAGATAAAACAGGCCTATCTTTCCACTATCCTTATTAAAGAAGATAAAACAGGCCTATCTTTCCACTATCCTTACTAAAGAAGATAAAACAGGCCTATCTTTCTTCTATCCTTACTTAAAGAAGATAAAACAGGCCTATCTTTCCACTATCCTTACTAAAGAAGATAAATCAGGCCTATCTTTCTTCTATCCTTACCAAACAAGAAAAAACAGGCCTATCTTTCTTCTATCCTTACTAAAGAAGATAAATCAGGCCTATCTTTCTTCTATCCTTACCAAACAAGAAAAAACAGGCCTATCTTTCTTCTATCCTTACTACAGAAGATAAAACAAGCCCATCTTTCTTCTATCCTTACTAAAGAAGATAAAACAGGCCTATCTTTCTACTATCCTTACTAAAGAAGATAAAACAGGCATATCTTTCTACTATCCTTACTAAAGAAGATAAAACAGGCATATCTTTCTACTATCCTCACTAAAGAAGATAAAACAGACATATCTTTCTACAAATCTCACTAAAGAAGATAAAACAGACATATCTTTCTACAAATCTCACTAAAGAAGATAAAACAGGCCTATTATCCTACAAACTTCACTAAAGAAGATAAAACAGGCTTATTATCCTACAAACTTAACTAAAGAAGATAAAACAGACATATCTTTCTACAAACCTCACTAAAGAAGATAAAACAGGCCTATTATCCTACAAACTTCACTAAAGAAGATAAAACAGGCTTATTATCCTACAAACTTAACTAAAAAAGATAAAACAGGCTTATTATCCTACAAACTTAACTAAAGGAGATAAAACAGGTTTATTATCCTACAAACTGCACTAAAGAAGATAAAACAGGCTTTTTATCCTACAAACTTAACTAAAGAAGATAAAACAGGCTTATTATCCTACAAACTTAACTAAAGAAGATGAAACCAACCTTTTAATTTCGAACATGAAATTCAGATCTTTGATTTCACATGTGTAATGCACATCTAGAAGCTTGAATAGTGACATATTTTAATAAGTGTGGATGTATTAGAAGCGTAAACAGAGATCTCCTACAACAACAAGTTTATTCCACTGTTAAAGTCAGCTTTAAACTATTATATATTAGTCATGTTACTAACATACGGACAGCTCTCATATTCCTTAGAAACATTTAAAGCATGTTAAATATTCTACAGTACAAGTCGTTTTTGTTTGTCATAGATTTCCTTGACAACACTAACGATTCACGCTTTATTGAAGTGAAATTCTCTAATCAGAGACAGCGACTTTTTCATGCGAAAGGCGTTCGTTGATATTGGCATTTTTACGGGTCTTTATTAACGTACAATTAACCTATCTGTACATGTGTTTACTTTACTGTGTCACAGAGATAGAGTAAAGCTATCTGTACATGTGTTT
>NW_013667374.1:83734-88932 GCF_000517525.1 Limulus polyphemus | reverse complement strand
TGGTCCTTCATCATCCACATACACGTATAAATACCCATACCAAACCACTGATCCTCCATCATCCACATACACGTATAAATACCCATACCAAACCACTGGTCCTCCATCATCCACACTTACTCAAACGTGTACCCATACCAAACCACTGGTCCTTCATCATCCACATACACGTATAAATACCCATACCAAACCACTGGTCCTCCATCATCCACATACACGTATAAACACCCATACCAAACCACTGGTCCTCCATCATCCACATACACGTATAAATACCCATACCAAACCACTGGTCCTCCAACATCCACATACACGTATAGTTCGTGTATACGTTCTTGTTTTGCTGTATTTATTGTTTTACACAGATACAGCAGACCAACTTGTTCGTGTATACGTTCTTGTTTTGCTGTATTTAATGTTTTACACAGATAAAGCAGACCAACCAGTTCGTGTATACGTTCTTGTTTAGCTGTATTTATTGTTTTTTGTTTTATAGAAATGAACCCATCGATGCTCTATTTTTTAGCTAATTATTTTGTCTTATCCATTTGAGTTGAGACTCTTTCTGCGTATTAATCAGACTTTGTGATGGGCTAAAGTAAAAGAAGGGAGTTTTACTGATTTCTTGGAAGTTATTCGCAGATACTTTGTATAGCTTTCGCATTTTTCATGTGTCACAGTCTATGTGTAATGAATTAACTCCGTATTCAATGTATTTACACTCTTAGTTGGAAACAATGGTTTTAAACTTTGTTATATTTTCGTTCACAAGATGTCCCGTATCACTATACAGACATTGTACATGTTTCATGTAGTAACGTTTTACACAGTCTGTACTCGTACTCCCGTATAATAATTTGTGTGTTTCGTGTATTTACTTCTTACTCAGCTTACCACTATATTACTTTAGCCTTACAATACTTGTAATTGAGTGTATTTCTTCGACGATTTTGTTCGAATTTAATACTGATGGTTTTCAGAGAGAAATCTTCGTCAATAGTTTCTTTCTGTTTGTATACACACGTATAACCTAATCCTTCGCTAAGCCTAATACGATCTGTAAAAGTCGAAATCAGAGAGAAGATTTCGAACTTTTAAATTGAACATGATCAACCGTTAATGGAAATAAACGACTACTAATGTTTGAGTTTTTGTTTTTTTACACTTTGTTGGGATTAACCTAATCCTTCGCTAAGCCTAATACGATCTGTAAAAGTCGAAATCAGAGAGAAGATTTCGAACTTTTAAATTGAACATGATCAACTGTTGCTGGAAACAAACGACTACTAATGTTTGAGTTATTTTACATACTGAACTCTCCGTTATGATTAGCAGACTGTAGCATCTTCGATAGCTAAAACTTCAATTCTATATAAAGATGGAAACGCTGGGTGTATTGTAAGTAATCCGGAGAAAACAGGTGTGAAGTGGTGAACTTTTTTCATGTTTGACTTTTAATCTTCAGAGATGACTTCCAAATGTAACTCTAAAAGTCAGAGTAATTTGTTTTATATATACTCATAACAAAAACTAATCTGAATGAAATATTTTACGAACGATGAAATAATAAAATTTAACTTTACTACAGCAAGATGAATTGGAAAGTTGGTATTTTCCATCCAAGATTTGCTGACCAATTGCAAGGAGTATATGTCAAGACACAGAAGTTATTTTTTCAAGATATTCCTGCACACCAAAAAAATTAACAATATTGTTATCAAAACAATATTACACGTTTAGAATTTAACCTGAACAAGAGAAACATGTTGAATACGATAGCTTACAACTTCATTACCGTAAGCCTTTATTGGTTCATTCAACAACTAAAAGCAGAAACATGTTGATTTGTTTGTACATAAGCACAAAGCTACACAATGGGCTATTCGTGATCTGCCCACCACGGGTATCGAAAGCCGGTTTTTAGCGTTGTAAGTCTGCAGACTGGGCGAAGCATGTTGAATACAATGGTTTACAACTTTGTTGCGTAAGCCTTTTTGATTAATTCAACAATTAGTATGATATAAGGGTTCTTTTGATTATAACAGGTTTGTTTGGTATGATATGAGGGTTCTTTGGATTATAACAGGTTTCTTTTGGTGTGATATAAGAGCTATTTTGATTATTACAGGTTTTTTTGGTATGATATAAGGGTTCTTTGGATTATAACAGGTTTGTTTGGTATGATATAAGAGTTCTTTGGATTATAATAGGTTTGTTTGGTATGATATGAGGGTTCTTTGGATTATAACAGGTTTGTTTGATATGATATAAGAGTTCTTTGGATTATAACAGGTTTGTTTGGTATGATATGAGGGTTCTTTGGATTATAACAGGTTTGTTTGGTATGATATGAGGGTTCTTTGGATTATAACAGGTTTATTTTGGTATGATATAAGAGTTCTTTGGATTATAACAGGTTTGTTTGGTATGATATGGGGGTTCTTTGGATTATAACAGGTTTTTTTGGTATGATATAAGAGTTCTTTGGATTATAACAGGTTTGTTTGGTATGATATGAGGGTTCTTTGGATTATAACAGGTTTATTTTGGTATGATATAAGAGTTCTTTGGATTATAACAGGTTTGTTTGGTATGATATGGGGGTTCTTTGGATTATAACAGGTTTCTTTTGGTGTGATATAAGAGCTATTTTGATTATAACAGGTTTTTTGGTGTGATATAAGAGCTATTTTGATTATAACAGGTTTTTTGGTATGATATAAGAGCACTTGATTATAACAGGTTCGTTTGGTATGATATGAGAGTTCTTTGGATTATAACAGGTTTGTTTGGTATGATATAAGAGTTCTTCGGATTATAACAGGTTTCTTTTGGTATGATATAAGTGCTCTTTTGATTATAACAGGTTTTTTGGTATGATATAAGAGCACTTGATTATAACAGGTTTGTTTGGTATGATATGAGGGTTCTTTGGATTATAACAGGTTTGTTTGGTATGATATGAGGGTTCTTTGGATTATAACAGGTTTTTTTGGTATGATATAAGAGTTCTTTGGATTATAACAGATTTGTTTGGTATGATATAAGAGCACTTGATTATAACAGGTTTGTTTGGTATGATATGAGGGTTCTTTGGATTATAACAGGTTTGTTTGGTATGATATAAGAGCTCTTTGGATTATAACAGTTTTTTTTTTTGGTATGATATAAGAGCTCTTTTGATTATAACAGGTCTGTTTGGTTTGATATAATGGTTCCTTGGATTATAACAAGTTTTTTGGTATGGTATAAGGGTTTTGTGGATACAATATTCAGTTTATTTAGACGAAAAACACGTTGATATTCATTGTTTAAATGATCTAGGAAAGAACGTTGTTATTATTATAGCTTATTTTAATACTAAGTTTAAATATTTATATCACTTGAAGCTCAGAACGTCAGTGTTTATATTCACGTGGGCTAGACCTACAAATATATGGATCAGAAGGTCTAAAGTTCGAGCCCACAAAATGCTGCTGTACACGCTCCAAAAGTTCCAAATTAATGACAACTGTGCCTGAACTTGGAAGTCTCATATCTGGTCATTTAGCTCATATCGTATAAGGTTTCGTTCAGGTTGAAAAAAAAAAATCAAATATTTATTCATATACGTTCTCAAATTGCCGTTGTTTATGAAGACGTTACTGGCTTTAGGGTTAACTTAACCAGCGCATTTCCAGTAGCTTTGGGTTAAAAAAAGTGGCTCATATTTCAAGTAGCGCGTTTCAAATTCCAGGTGGTTGATTTTCTACATTCAGTATGTGAAAGATGAATTTTTTCTAGCGATGATTCAGACGCATTACACACAACCTACAGACAAACCCTGTATGTCAGCTTTTTGCTTCACTCTAATAATATATAAGTGCTTGCTAAGACTAACGCATCTATGTCACTCAGTTTATTCCTTTTTTCTTAAGAATGTCACTATTGAGTGGTATAAACTTATTAATATTTAATTAATACATCTTAACTGATCCCATCATGACTGAAAAGAAATAAAAATTTTAGAATGTGTAGCTTGAAAGAGCTGTAGACTACATGCATGCCAAACTATAAATACCTATACCAAACCACTGGTCCTCCATCATCCACATACACGTATACATACCTATACCAAACCACTGGTCCTCCATCATCCACATACACGTATAAATACCCATACCAAACCACTGGTCCTCCATCATCCACATACACGTATAAACACCCATACCAAACCACTGGTCCTCCATCATCCACACTTACTCATAAGTAGTTTTGCTGTATTTATTGTTTTACACAGATAAAGCAGACCAACCGTTCGTGTATACGTTCTTAGGTAGGTTTCTTGTAGATTTGTTGTAAATACAGCAAAACAAAAATTACATACACTGGTAGGTTTACTGTATCTGTGTAAAACAATATAATATAGCTAAACATACATAGGTTTACTGTATGTGTGTAATACAGCATAAGAAGGTAAAAAAGCTAAGATTTTATCTAAATGTGTAACATAGTAAAATAAGCTTATAAAAGCACAGATAGGTTTAAGCAAAATAACAAATATTCAATACACCAATATAAGCAAAAGCACATACAGATCGAGTTCCAACATGTGTGCAACACAGCAAGTTATGCACATGTACAGATATGTTTGTGTCACAGCAAAGTAAACACATGTACAGATAGATTTATTGTATCTTTGTAATACAGCAAAGTATACACATGTAAAGATAGATTTACTCTATCTCTGTAACACAATAAAGTAAACACATGTAAAGATAGCTTTACTTTATCTCTGTAACACAGTAAAGTAAAAACATGTACAGATAGCTTTACTCTATCTCTGTGACACAGTAAAGTAAACACATGTACAGGTAGGTTTACTCTATCTCTGTAACACAGTAAAGTAAACACATGTACAGATAGGTTTACTCTGTCTCTGTAACACAGTAAGGTAAACACATGTACAGATAGGTTTACTCTATCTCAGTAATACAGTAAAGTAAATACATGTACAGATAGGTTTACTCTATCTCTGTGACACAGTAAAGTAAACACATGTACAGGTAGGTTTACTCTATCTCTGTAACACAGTAAAGTAAACACATGTACAGATAGGTTTACCCTATCTCAGTAATACAGTAAAGTAAATACATGTACAGATAGGTTTACTCTATCTCTGTGACACAGTAAAGTAAACACATGTACAGGTAGGTTTA
>NW_013667374.1:77803-82972 GCF_000517525.1 Limulus polyphemus | reverse complement strand
AAGTACCCATACCAAACCACTGGTTCTCCATCATCCACATACACGTATAAACACCCATACCAAACCACTGGTCCTCCATCATCCACATACACGTATAAATACCCATACCAAACCACTAGTCCTCCAACATCCACATACACGTATAAGTATCCATACCAAGCCAATGGTCCTTCATGATCCACATACACGTATAAAGACGTCTATCTGCATACATACACGTATAAATACCCACGGCAAGCCACTTATCCTGCATCAATCACAAACATGTATAGATATCCATGTCAAACCACTGATCCTCCATTATCCACACATACTCATAAATACCCTCGTCAAACCACTGATCATCATCCACACACACAAACATAAATACCCATCCCCAGCTACTAATCCTCCATCATCTACATCCACGTAAAGGTATCTATCAGATATATTAGTTCTATTATAAGTTAACAACTGGGTTTAGGTAGGAACAATAAGAAAAGAAGAACTTGCGAATATTTCTTTCGGTTAAATGTATTCAATATAGAAAGTTTTTAGTTTGTTTAATTAATGGATGGATATTATGATTTTGGAACTTGTTATATATTTTATGGGTATTGTGACTTTGGAACTTGTAATATATTTTCTGGGTATTATGATTTTGGAACTTGTAATATATTTTATGGGTATTATGATTTTGGAATTTGTGATATATTTTCTGGGTATTATGATTTTGGAACTTGTGATATATTTTCTGGGTATTATGATTTTGAAATTTGTCATATATTTTCTGGGTATTATGATTTTGGAACTTGTGATATATTTTCTGGATATTATGATTTTGGAATTTGTCATATATTTTATGGGTATTATGATTTTGGAACTTGTAATATATTTTATGGGTATTGTGACTTTGGAACTTGTAATATATTTTATGGGTATTATGATTTTGGAACTTGTGATATATTTTCTGGGTATTATGGTACTTAAGAATAGTAGTTATGTAGTGAAACGTAGATTGATATTTAAATACAGAAGGTTATTTCTGCTTATTATATATTACAGCTTAAATTTCGAGTTTTCTTCAATCTTACATTCGGTGTTATAATAATCGTATGACTATTTTTTTAACATACGTTTCTATACTGGTTTACACTATTGTGCTTTTTATATTTCGTTGCAATGGTCTGTTTTATATGTAATAGCCGTGGTAAATATTTTCACATCACTGGCAGGTGTTTTAACACGTGGTAGCACGAGTACAAGACGATCCACCTCTGCTATTGAGTAGTTGTTTTTTTATTAGCAAAAAGCTGCACAAAGGGCTATCTGTGCTCTGTCCACCACGGGTATCGAAACCCGGTGCTTTTGAGTATTAAAAGATCTAACAGATCCATTGAGTTCAGGAAGATCTACCGGTGATACTGAGTATTGTACTTAATGGATCTTTTAATACTCAATACCACTGGTAGATTTTTCTGTACTCAATTGATCTATTAGATCTTTTAACACTCAATAGCAATGGTGGATCTTACTGTAATTAATCGATCTGTTAAATCTTTTAACACTCAATATTAGTAGATCTTTAGGCTTGTCATGGCCTGGTGGTTAGAAAGCTTGACTAGCAATCTGAAGGTAGCGGGTTTAAATCCCCGTTGTCATTCAGAGTTGCGATCAGAACAAGCCACCCGAATGTATAAATTCTTGTCTGGTACAAAATACCCGAATAACTAACCTGCACTCTAGATGGGATTAAGGTCAAATGAAGAATAAAAAGTGGTAGCAAGTTCTTCCCTCTATGGAACTTGTTTATATATTTAATAGAAGTGGTAAATATCTTAGGTTTATTGTTGATAACCCAGATAATGAGCTCATTGATAAAGATGAAAACTTCCAAACACTGAGTGTTGTAGAGAACCGTATTTTTGTATTATAAAAATGGTAATCTAAAAAATGAAAGTTTTAGATGCATAAACCGTGTCACACGTTTCATTCCTCCAAGAAGAAAATATATACAGTGAATATATGCTCGATAAGAAGAAGAAAATCTATACAGTGAATATATGCTCGATAAGAAGAAGAAAGATATATACAGTGAATATATGCTCGATAAAAAGAAGAAAATCTATACAGTGAATATATGCTCGACAAGAAGAAGAAAGATATATACAGTGAATATATGCTCGACAAGAAGAAGAAAGATATATACAGTGAATATATGCTCGACAAGAAGAAGAAGAAGATATATACAGTGAATATATTTGCTCGACAAGAAGAAGAAAGATATATACAGTGAATATATGCTCGATAAGAAGAAGAAAATCTATACAGTGAATATGTGCTCGACAAGAAGAAGAAAGATATATACAGTGAATATATGCTCGATTTTCCTTTTACTTGCTATGTCTATGGTACAAAAATTTCCTATACTTTGGTATTTAAAACATAATGTGTATTTGTTTACAAAAACCTGTCTCTCTAAACGTGGATACAATTGTATATACATACGAGCAGTTACAACTTAATGACGTATGTTCAGCTCACGTGAGCATGCGTGAACATATCAGCTCAGTCCAACTTGCATGATAGCTATCTAACTCAAGTAAAGGCTTGAATTTAGATGAATGAGATAAGTTGAGCCACAAATTGTTGTACATTTTGATCCGGGAAATTATGATGGCCTGTAACACAAGTAAAGGCCTGGATTTAGCTGAAGGAGGTAAGTTTTTATCCGTGAGATAACAGAATAAATAAGAACATTAAAAATATTTTATACTGTATACTCATAACTTCAAGTTTTTTACAATTAGAACAGAGACAGATTCCCTAAAGAAACCCTTCACTATAATACACTTTGTTCACAAGAATAAACACATAGTACTGAGAAAATCATCCAAATTTCTTGTTAACAGTTTCTTAACATCTTTATAAAGTCGTTTCTGAGTTCAATTTTATAGTTAATTAATCAAATTATTTGTTGTTGTGTTTTTTTACTAGATGAATTATAATCTTAGCACCAGTAAGATCACTGACAAATCAAATTATGTTTACTAATGCTTAGTTTGATGTTAATTCAACAAATCATCTGTCACTTACACTATTTAGGTTCAGACACTAACTTACTTTATTTTTAGCCGTGGCATAGTGGCCCATAAAACGTTTTTTCAAGTACAAACCTTTAGCTCATAGCTCCGTCATCTCTTGACCGATTTGAGATCTAATTACAGTTTTGGACTCAAGAGGTCAAACCCTTTCAATTGATGGGTTTCACCACGCCCACGGTCTTAGAGATTAATTTTCTCTAATCCTGCCTAAAAGAATTTCAATTTGAGGGTAGGCTGCTAGAGATTCTGATGAGTAATCAAATCAAACCGGGTATGCGCGCGCTCCACGCTTGGTGCACAAAAATATCTAAGCGTTGGGCCCGCGTATACTCATTTTATACTCATCAGGATCTCTACCAGCCTACCCTCAAATTGAAATTATTTTATTTCAATCTATGAGACCTATGGCGTGGTCAAATACACCAATCGAAAGAGTTTGACCTCCTGAGTCCAAAACTGTAATTAGATATCAAATCGGTCAAGAGATGATAGAGCTATGATCTAAAAGTTTGTACTTGAAAAATAAACAACAGCAAATCAAAGCCGTTCTATGAGCTGCTATACCGCGGCTAAAAAGGTCTCATAGATTAATTTATTCTAACCCTGCATAAAAGTATTTCAACTGCAGCGGTATCGAGGGTTCCCTCTTGTTTCTTTTTGCTATTTGACTTATCTGTTCACCAAACAAATTATCTGGTTCAGTTAATGCGAAAAGCAATCAAACTGTGTTTGTGTTTTTCTTAACATTTTAAATTGTGGTGTTAACCCTTTAAATTATGGGTTTTTGTTAGCAGGTTAGGTGTAGCGTTAACTCTTCAAATTAGGTTGTTTTAACATGTTGTGGTGTTAACCCTTTAAATTATGTTTTTGTTAACAGGTTAGGTTGTGGTGTTAACACTTTAAAACAAGTGTTTTTGTTAACAGGTTAGGTTGTGGTGTTATCCCTCTAAAACGTGTGTTTTTGTTAACAGGTTAAATTATGATAATAACCCTTTAAATTATGTTTTAACAGGTTAAGTTGTGGTGTTAACCCTTTAAACTGTTTGTTTTTGGTAACAGGTTAGGTGTAGTGTTAACGCTTCACATTATGTTGTTTTAATAGGTTAGGTTGTGGTGTTAACCCTTTAAATCATGTTTTTGTTAACAGGTTAAGTTGTGGTGTTAACCCTTTAAAACATGTGTTTTTGTAAACAAGTTAGGTTGTGATGTTAACCCTTTAAAAAATGTGTTTTTCTTTCAAATAAAGTTAAAAACCGTCAATAAAACAAATTAGCGATTCCTAACAATGAGAAAAGAAATTTCGGACGATGTACAAAGTACGTACTGCAGTCATTCACCACTTACCAGCAGCTTACAAACGTTTATCTCTGGTCTTCTGTGTTTACCCACACAGTACTGTGAGGTAAACTATAAGATTTACCATTATTTAAATTATTAAGGTTTCAAAATATTTATTCCCTTTCTTCGTTGTTGAAATTACACAGCTATCAAAGAAAAGTATTGGTTGGCTTTAGCAAATAAGTTGTGGTGATATTTTGAAAAAAAAATACTTCGAGTTTTTCTTTATCTGGTTATTCCCTTGGGTCAGCTGGTAAACTATTTGGTTTTAGTACGAGTAGACCAGGGTTCAAATCCCGCGCATGAGAGACGCATATATCGAAATTACCACAAAGAAAGTTGACACTCAACTGATGATCGTTACACTACAAAGATTTAAGGCCCAAGAAAATAAATTGGTTGCGAAAAGATTTTCTTGTTATAATTTCAATTATTGCGTTTTTCATATGCAAGATCCGAACCCTGAACCGCTCGCATTACAAGTGCGAGCCCTACCAAATGAGCTAAAGGGTTAATTGAACCACTATTGCTTGGTAGTAAAACGGTTGTTAACAATTCAAATCACGATACGTAAATATATTTACGCTAATTAAATGCTTTCGAACTGAATACATGATTTCTGCTGTCTTTGTTGGAATGGCCTGGCATGGCCAAGTGGTTAGTGCTCTCGACTGTTGGAATGGCCTGGCATGGCCAAGTGGTTAGTGCTCTCGACTTTCGGAATGGCCTGGCATGGCCAAGTAGTTAG
>NW_013667374.1:61740-76803 GCF_000517525.1 Limulus polyphemus | reverse complement strand
ATGGCCAAGTGGTTAGTGCTCTCGACTTTTGGAATGGCCTGGCATGGCCAAGTAGTTAGTGCTCTCGACTGTTGGAATGGCCTGACATGGCCAAGTGGTTAGTGCTCTCGACTGTTGGAATGGCCTACATGGCCAAGTGGTTAGTGCTCTCGACTCGCAATCTGAACTAAACCATTTACCTACAAACTGTTAAGTTCCATAACACTGTTTAACCGGATCATTAATATTAACCGAAATAATTTTCACTCCATATTTCCAGAAATGTTTGAATCAGCCGTCTTCTTAAGAGCCCCCATGTTTGAGAGCCTATAAAGCTAAAATTGGGTTTCGATACCCACAGTGAGAAGAGCACAGATAACCTATGGTGAAGGTTTGTACTTCACAACAAATAAATAAATTACTCTTTTAAAGAACTATTACTGTCTGAACTTTACTGACCGCCATTAACTGTTCTGCATGAAATAGGCTTAAGTAAGAAGTAACCATTCATTTACTTTCTGTAATGCATATTGGTGAATTGAAGACATTTTAATACTTATAACACCAAATTTGTTATTTTAATTTAGTTTGGCACTCAACGTTTCGCTTTACAAGTTCTTCAGAACCATTCTACTACGGTTTGTGTTTTAGTAACTGAAGAAACTGTAAAGTGAAACGTTGAGTATCCAATTAAAGAAACAAATTAGGTGCTATAAGGTCCTTTATTACTCGAATTAAAAAGTAACTCTTGCGCTAGAATATATAATATATAAATATCCCATTTATAAATCTATGTACATGGTCTATGTATTTACTTCTTGTCAAAGGACATTTTTGGTAGAATTTTGTAGATTTATTAACTTTGAAATGAATTGTTATCTCAAAATGTATTTAACTTTAAACCACAATCTCTTGTTACAGTGTTTTACCTTGTCACGAACTCACTTGTTTTAGTAACAAGTCTTGCACCGACTCACTTGTTACAGTGATTTATAAGACAAGTCACGAACTCACTTGTTTTAGTGACAAGTCTTGCATCGACTCACTTGTTACAATCTTATCTTGTCACGAACTCACTTGTCTTAGTAACAAGTCTTACACCGACTCACTTGTTACAGTGATTTATCTCGTCGCGGACTCACTTGTTTTAGTAACAAGTCTTACACCGACTCATTTGTTACAATCTTATCTCGTCACGAACTCACTTGTCTTAGTAACAAGTCTTGCACCGACTCACTTGTCACAATCTTATCTCGTCACGAACTCACTTGTCTTAGTGACAAGTCTTACATCGACTCACTTGTTACAGTCTTATCTCGTCACGAACTCACTTGTCTTAGTAACAAGTCTTACACCGATTCACTTGTTACAATCTTATCTCGTCACGAATTCACTTGTTTTAGTAACAAGTCTTGATTCGACTCACTTGTTACAATCTTATCTTGTCACGAATTCACTTGTTTTAGTAACAAGTCTTGCACCGACTCACTTGTTACAATCGTATCTCGTCACGAATTCACTTGTCTTAGTGACAAGTCTTACATCGACTCACTTGTTACAGTCTTATCTCGTCACGAACTCACTTGTTTTAGTAACAAGTCTTGCATCGACTCACTTGTTACAATCTTATCTTGTCACGAACTCACTTGTTTTAGTAACAAGTCTTACACCGACTCACTTGTTACAATCTTATCTCGTCACAAATTCACTTGTTTTAGTAACAAGTCTTGCACCGACTCACTTGTTACAATCTTATCTCGTCACGAATGCATTTGTTTTAGTAACAAGTCTTGCACCGACTCACTTGTTACAATCTTATCTCGTCACGAATGCATTTGTTTTAGTAACAAGCCTTGCATCGACTCACTTGTTACAATCTTATCTCGTCACGAATTCACTTGTCTTAGTAACAAGTCTTGCACCGACTCACTTGTTATAGTGATTTATCTCGTCGCGGACTCGCTTGTCTTAGTAACAAGTCTTGCACGACTCACTTGTTACAGTGATTTATCTCGTGGCGGACTCGCTTGTCTTAGTAACAAGTCTTCCACCGACTCACTTATTACAGTGATTTATCTCGTCGCGGACTCACTTGTCTTAGTATAAAGTCTTATTTTATAATAGCAGCATTTCAACAAAAGGCTTTCATCAGGCAGTTATCTATTGTAAGTGATACATGAGACAGAAACGACAACAGTACTACAACAATATTTTCGTTACTAGTCAAGAGAACGTTGCTGTTGGCCAACAATGAAACAAGTGCTTGTGTATTGTTGCATGACGTATTCCAAAAGGTTCATTGATGTTTCATAATACGATAAAGGATTGGTCTTGGTTCCTCAGTAAACTATACTTTTTATTGCACTGTTTGTTATTCTGTAAGTCAGTTCTAGAAACAATACAATTTTATTCTAAGGATTTTAAAGGCCAACACGCACTTAAGATTTCTCAAAAATAGGACCTTTTACAGAAAACAACAAAAAACGCCGTCTATAGAAAGTATTCATGGGAAAACGTTTTTGTTTGTTCGTAGTTAAGCGCAAAGTTACACAATGGGCTATCTGTGCTCTGCCCACCACTGGTATCAAAACCCGGTTTCTAGAGTGGTAAGTCCGCAGACATACCGCTATGCCACTGGGGATGACTTGTTTTTAGAAGTGGCCACGCCAATAGATAGTTCACATAACTAAATAAATACTGATAAAAATAACAACTTCAATGGATTACATTATAAAAATCCTTTTATTTGAAACTGATCCGCAGTATTTATTTATTTATAATATTACACAAGTGTCTAAGAAGTTTATATCAAGTAATTCTCTTATTATAAGCTGTTATTTGTTTTCCGTATATTTCATTACTGATTTTTCTGTTATTTGCCCTCAAGAATTCGTTTCCAGCGCTAATCTTACATCAATGTTTCCATGACTACAACTATTCTTGTTGAATAGTTGTCTCGCCGTCCTAATGCAGCACAGATTCGAGTGTTTTAATTTGTTATCTGTTAGTTTACATTAGGTTACTGTTGGAAGTGTGAAATATAAAGGAATTCAAGGGTTTATTTGATTTTGGTTTTCTTTATTTAAATACTTGTACTAACCGCTGTCAAGAGTACCAGTTTTCTTCAGGCTCGATTTTAAAGACACCTACTTCACACCAGGCTCACTCGTTGAATTGACTAACCTCACATCGTAGTTATAGTAACTAAAACTCTCCTCAGACTTGTTTGTTAAAGTGATCTATTTTACCTCAGGCTTGTTTGTTAACGTGATCTATTTTACCTCAAGCTTGTTTGTTAACGTGATCTATTTTACCTCAAGCTTGTTTGTTAACGTGATCTATTTTACCTCAAGCTTGTTTGTTAACGTGATCTATTTTACCTCAGGCTTGTTTGTTAACGTGATCTATTTTACATCAGGCTTGTTTGTTAACGTGATCTATTTTACCTCAAGCTTGTTTGTTAACGTGATCTCTATTACATCATGGTTATTTGTTAAAGTGACCTATATTACATCAGGCTTGTTTGTTAAAGTGACCTATATTACATCATGGTTATTTGCTAAAGTGACCTATGTTACATCAGGCTTGTTTGTTAACGTGATCTATTTTACCTCAAGCTTGTTTGTTAACGTGATCTATACTACATCATGGTTATTTGTTAAAGTGACCTATATTACATCAGGTTTGTTTGTTAAAGTGACCTATATTACATCATGGTTATTTGTTAAAGTGACCTATATTACATCATGGTTACTTGTTAAAGTGATCTATATTACATCATGGTTATTTGTTAAAGTGACCTATATTACATCATGGTTATTTGTTAAAGTGACCTATATTACATCATGGTTATTTGTTAAAGTGACCTATATTACACATACTCACTTGATTTAGTAACCTATTTTGTAAAAGACCCAGTTATTTTAGTGACCTACTTCATTCACAATGATTAGCTTGCTAAAGTGACTTATCACGTAACAGACGTATTATATAAGTCTTTGGACATTGTTAAAGTACAACTGCTAAATATAACGATAATTAAACAAATAAAACACAAAACAATAATCAAAACACTAATAAACTACAGTTACTTCTTTCTTCCCATGATTTCTGTTTTGTGTTTTATTTGTTTAATTATCGTTATATTTAGCAGACGTATTATAATGAGGCCATTTTTTTTCTAATAACTTTCTCGTAACAAGCTCACATATCTCACACCAAACTTGCTTATTTTAGAGACTTATCTCTTAACACATTCATTACGATGACATATCTCTAGACAGACTCACGTGTTACAGTGACTTATCTCTCAAAAAGGCTCACCTTTTCCAGTGATTAAACTCGTATAAGCCTCGTTTACGAGTCAAACTTTACGTCATAAAGTCTTGTTATAATGATTTATTTTGCACCAGTTTCATTTGTTAAAATGACTTAATTCATATCATATTTATTTTCCACTTATAGGCAGCAAATTTAAGGCACTTTAGGCATAATTACAACTATAAGTGGCCATAAAATTGTGAAGTTTAATAAATTATATACACACAAATTACCAGTTTTATGTGACTGATCACTAACTGGTGAAGTTTCGAATAAGTAAATAACCATGTCTATTGGCTGTCAGTAACAGCTCATTTTGTATTATTGCGAAACCGTCCTCTAACGTCGAAACCTCTGTAAACTAGGGTTACGTTATCACTTCATTCTCTTACACGTTATGTCCTTCATAATAACGTCTCGAAAAGTAAACTTGGAAACAGAAATAAACATTTGTTAACTTTATTTTATATAATTACTAAGTAGCCAAGTATGTTGGTGCGTCCGGAATGTAATTCAGATGATTTGTGGTTCAAGTTCCGTTGCCTGAAAAAAACAGTCCTATACCGTAAATTATAACGCTAAGCTTCTATATTATCGCTGAATATAGTTCGAATAAGACAAAACTATAGCAAAACTAATTTCAACACACACAAGCTTATATCCCATTTGACAGAGGAAATCTTGAGCTACATCTGTGTATATTAAAGCGTTTAAGAGGACCCTACATTGGAGACCTATTTGCTGAAACTATATAACCAGCCCGTAGAACATCCTCTATCTTGTCTCAACAGTGTGACTGTGGTGTTTGCCGTGACTGTATCGTTGTATTTTCATGACTGAACTCGAGTTAATCTCAACTAAAACTTCACATTGTTTGTGTAAGCGGAAACTGAAGTGCGAGTTTGAAAATAAGTTTCACTACAGTTAGTTTTATTCAGGTATGCAGTTAGTTTTCTAGTGTTTTTAAACCCCCAAACTGTGACAAATTTGATAAAAGACGCCTGTATTTTATCAAACGACATTAACTTTATATACACCTCGATTCGGATAATAATAATAGTTTTAGTTTTCAAGTTTATCTTCTCTGTATCTTAATAGCGACATTTAATTCCAATCAGTATCCTCTAAAAATGTCAACATTTATCAAACTAAACCTAAGACGTCTAGCAAAAACAAAGTCCAAATATAGCCTGACGTTTACAATCAAATCATTATAGAATGTTCTACTAAATTTGGAACTATTAGATCTATAGTTCTAGTTATAGCCTGACGTCTACAATCAAATCATTATAGAATGTTCTACTAAATTTGGAACTATTAGATTTATAGATCTAGTTACAGCCTGACGTTTACAATCAAATCATTATAAACTGTTCTTTTAGGTTTAGGACTATTAGATCTATAGTTCTAGTTATGGCCTGACGTCTACAACCAAATCATTATAAACTGTTCTTTTAGATTTAGGACTATTAGATCTACAGTTCTAGTTATAGCCTGACGTCTACAATCAAATCATTATAAACTGTTCTACTAAATTTGGAACTATTAGATCTATAGTTCTAGTTACAGCCTGACGTTTACAATCAAATCATTATAGAATGTTCTACTAAATTTGGAACTATTAGATCTATAGATCTAGTTACAGCCTGACGTTTACAATCAAATCATTATAAACTGTTCTACTAAGTTTAGTACTATTAGGTCTATCATTCTATTTATAGCCTGATGTCATCCATCTAAAATGGAAAGGATTCGTTGAATCTACCACTATTAGATTTATCATTCTAGTTCTAATCTTACGTCTACAGTCTAATAGTGGAAGTACTATAGTAAGTTTTGTATTGTTCGATCCATCTAGAGACTAATAATAAAAGTAGTTGCTCTAGTAAGATTAACCCCTTTAGATCCATCGTTATGTTTATTGGCTATTGTACCCTATTACAATATAGATATTGTAATAAGAATATCATTGTTAGATCCATAGTTATAGTTATAGTTTAACGTCTTCAGTATAGCAATATAAATACTGTAGTAAGAATAGCATTGTTAGATCCACCATTATGACTATAGTTTAACGTCTTCAGTATAACAATATAAATACTGTATTAGGAATAACATTATTAGATTCATAGTTATAGTTTAACGTCTTCAGTATAACAATATATATATATATTGTAATAGGAATAGCATTGTTAGATCCACCATTATGACTATAGTTTAACGTCTTCAGTATAACAATATAAATACTGTAGTAAGAATAGCATTGTTAGATCCACCATTATGACTATAGTTTAACGTCTTCAGTATAACAATATAAATACTGTAGTAGGAATAACGCTGTTAGGTTCATCGTACAGGTTATAAACTAACATATTCAATCAAACTTTAAGATAGTTATTGTATGTTTAGAATTGTTCGATCTATCGTTTTGATTATAGTGTGATGTTTTAACCTTATAGTAAACACTTAATAGTATTTTACCACTTTTACATCAATTCCATAGTAAAAGTGTTCTACTAGATTTACGGCAATAATAATAATATAATAATAGAAGTATTGTTGCAGGTTTACCAATGTTAGATTTATCGTTATAGCTAGAGACCGACGTCTTCAGTTCAATATTGATCACGTTCTAGAATTTTTGTTATTATTAATTTTACTGCTCTGTTTACATTCTGACATTGTTGTATCTGGTTCTATTGTTCTAGTTATGGGCTGCCGTCCTGAAAGCAATAATAAAGAAACGTTTTGTTAGGCCTATATCTGGCTCTATTGTTCTAGTTATGGGCTGCTGTCCTGAAAGCAATAATAAAGAAACGTTTTGTTAGGTCTATATCTGATTCTATTGCTCTAGTTATGGGCTGCCGTCCTGAAAGCAATAATAAAGAAACGTTTTGTTAGGCCTATATCTGGCTCTATTGTTCTAGTTATGGGCTGCCGTCCTGAAAGCAATAATAAAGAAACGTTTTGTTAGGTCTATATTTGGTTCTATTGTTCTAGTTATGGGCTGCCGTCCTGAAAGCAACAATAAAGAAACGTTTTGTTAGGCCTATATCTGGTTCTATTGTTCTAGTTATGGGTTGCCGTTCTGAAAGCAATAATAAAGAAACGTTGTGTTAGGTCTGTATCTGTTATCCTAACTATCGCCTGACGTCTCTACTCTGATCATAGCATAGTTCTAGTAATGGCTAGGTATCTTCAGTTCGAACGACTTAGCTATAACTTGGCATCCATAATAAAACAGTTAAAATATTATGTAGTATTCTAGGTTTTTTCCAAAGTGATTGTTTACTAGGTTTAACGCTGTTAAATAATTTGTTTAAAACCTCAGTCCGACAGCTTCAATCTGATGATCAAAGTGATTGTTTACTAGGTTTAACACTGTTAAATCATTTGTTTAAAACCTCAGTCCGACAGTTTCAATCTGATGATCAAAGTGATTGTTTACTAGGTTTAGCACTGTTAAATCAATCGTTCTAGATAATATCTGACGTCTTCAATGTAATATTAACATTGCTTTCTCTTGTTTTCAGTGTTTTAGCTACAGCCTTACGTCAACAGTCCAGCAATAGATTTTTTAGAAGGTTTAGCATTGTTATTGTTCTAAATGCACTGGCATCTTCTATCTAATAATTAAAATAAATGCTCCAATAAGTTGAACACTATTAGATCTATCGTTCTAGAAGCTTTCTGATGTATCTAATTTAGCAGTGGTAAGAGCCCTGGGCAACATTTTGAGTACCAGTGTTTATTTGGTTCTCGACAAAATGCTTATCATTCCACAGTACCACATCGCCACTTATCTGTGGACGGATATGTAAATTGATAATTTCCTTAAAAAGATATTCGTGTTGTGACATTATTAAACAATGTATAGCTAGTTGAAAGACACAACATTCCGAGAACGTGATCCTTCGATGTTTTCTTATAGAAGCGGGAAAAGTTGCACAGCAGCGTTTAGGATCGAAACCATATTTTAAACCATTCTGATCTAACACCCTTATCCACGAAGTGAAAGCTATTATTTCGAGAGAATCTTGCGACCCCAAATTCCGTTGCAATAAAGCTTGGTACCATTTAAAACATGATATGAATTTAACCAAAATTCACTGGTTTATGAGTTTCTAGGTTTTTATCATGAGAAAAATGATCAAATGACCTAAAATGCACCACTTCATTTCAACGCAATGCAATTCCAATGGTCTTTTTAGTCTGCTTAAACGCGGTCTTGAAAGCGGACGACCACGTGAAGAGAACGGCCATCGAAAGCCCTCTATATAAGCTATATATAAGGTTATTTTTATCACTACTGTTAGAATTATCGTGATCTGTGCAAACTCATACTTGTAAACATAGATATATTTTCCATTGTTGTTAAGGATATTCTGATCTG
This sequence comes from Limulus polyphemus, assembly GCF_000517525.1. NCBI lineage: Eukaryota > Metazoa > Arthropoda > Merostomata > Xiphosura > Limulidae > Limulus > Limulus polyphemus. The sequence goes on along the minus strand of NW_013667374.1, from coordinate 68,111 downwards.
TGCAAACTCATACTTGTAACCACATATATGTATTCCATTGTTGTTAAGGATATTCTGATCTGTGCAAACTCATACTTGTAACCACATATATGTATTCCATTGTTGTTAAGGATATTCTGATCTGTGCAAACTCATGCTTGTAGACAAGGGTATCTTTTCCATTGTTGTTAAGGATTACCATGATCTTTATATATATATATATATATATATTGTAGGTAAAAGTATTGGATTATCGGAATTGTTAAGATTTAGATTAATCTTTATGTTGTGTAATAATTATAAGAATGGTTATAACTAAAATCAGTTAGATGAAACAACATTTACGTGTACACCATTTAAAAACTTTTGTTAAGGGCTTTACACGTCTTGACGTTTATTTAAGTACCATTAATAGCGAAGCATAAGGCCGATTATAAAACAAAAAATATAACCTTGTATTACTTTAGGAATTATCTTGACTTCAGATTATGTGAGCATTAATGCTGAGTGTAAGTAAATTTACTGAAGTTACAAAAGCCCATATTTAAGTTTTATTCTTTTTTTTCTTTTCTTAAAATGTGATCCTATACAATATATAATATTTTTCTGAGTTTTATTCTTTTGTGTCATCATCATTCATGGGTTCTTTCTTTTCTTCCAAATTAGTCTACTTTACTGTTTATACGTTAAGAATTTCCTGAATTTCTTATATATTTAGTTTCTGGATTAGCTTTAGCCTTAGAAGATTAGATTATTTCACATCAAACTTACCAGGAAAGATTTAGCTAAAACAGTCCAGAACATGATGGTTACACTAATCTTCGTAATTCCTATTAAATTAAAAGAGATAAATCTATTGAGTTACTTTTACATTTGGGGCGTAAATTTACACCATGTTAGAACATATGATTTGTGGAGTTATCATCAGATTTACGCTAATTAGACATTACATATAGCTTTCTACCATATCGTCCATCGTAAGTTAACAATATGTTTCTAACTGTTAATGACACATCATCCATCGTAAGTTAATAACGTATTTTTAAATGTTAACAGACGACATAATCAAGTTATTATCGAACATGTCCAACACAAACAGAATTTAAGTATTTGACTTCTAACAAAGCGTTAATAAGAGAGTCATTGTCAGACTTTCCATAATCAAACAATGATTAAACATTGGACTTCTAACAAAGCGTTAATAAGAGAGTCATTGTCAGACTTTCCATAATCAAACAATGATTAAACATTGGACTTCTAACAAAGCGTTAATAAGAGAGTCATTGTCAGACTTTCCACAATCAAACAATGATTAAACATTGGACTTCTAACAAAGCGTTAATAGAAGGTCATTGTCAGACTTACCTAAGTCAAACAATATTTAAGCGTCTGACCTCTAACACATCGTTAACAGAAAGATTATTATCAGACCTGCAAACATTATATGGATTTAAAATTACATTAAAATTCACACTGTTTTACATCAAAAGATGATTTGTAGAGTTATCATCAGATTTACCCTAATTAGGTATTAAACGTAGGTTTATGACTGTTAATAGCAAGTTATCCATCGTAAGTTAAAAATATGTTTTTAACTGTTAACCAAGCGATATAATCAAATTAATATCAGACATGTCCCACAAAAACAGTATTAACAAAGCGTTAATACAAGGGCTAATATCATTTTTGTTAATCTGACAACATTTCGATTTTCAGATGTTAACTAAGTTTTAATACAAGGACTAATATCATTCTTACTTAGTCTGACAACATTTCGATTTTAAGCTGTTAACAAAGTGTTAATACAAGGAATAATATATCTCTTGTCTTAGTCTGACAACATTTCGATTTTCAGCTGTTAACAAAGTGTTTATACAAGGACTAATATCATTCTTGCTTAGTCTGACAACATTTCGATTTTCAGCTGTTAACAAAGTGTTAATACAAGAACTAATATCATTCTTATTTAGTCTGACAACATTTCGATTTTCAGCTGTTAACAAAGTGTTAATACAAGTATAAATATATCTCTTGTCTTAGCCTGACAATAATTTCAGCTTTTGATAAAACATCAATATTCGTGTGTTAGTCTAATAACATGTCAATTAGCAGCTGTTAACAAAGCACTAATAACATGGTTACCTTCAAACCTATCTTAGTTGAGAAGTGTGTAAAAATTTCGCGCTTACAAAATGCTTAAGTAAAAAGAAAGTCCATAATTAGCAGCAGCGCCACCAATTTTCACCTCAACCGGTTAATGTAAATCACAATTAACCTGCATGTTAGCCTGGACAACATACGTTTCTTGTTATGACTTCACAAAGTCTAACCATTGAATAGTTTACAAAACTGTGCATTGGCTTCTTTCAAAGAAAACAACTTTTACCTTCGAAACTGGTGAATATTGATTACTTGTTGCCCAGGTCAGGGGATTTTTTAGCCTGTGCTTTGTGTCTCTGTAGTTCGTCAGAAATAAGTAAATAAATCAGATTTTGAATAGTAAATACAATTCTTTCTTTCCTCGTGGGCTTTTCTAAATATACTGAAGAGATCCGTGGGCTATTTTATATGTAACTTTCTTTATTGTTTCAAAGCACTTATGATTCTTTGTTTTTCTAGTCGACACTGACCCAGAGAATGAAGTCTCAAGAGTATCCAGCACTAACAATGAATCGAATGACCAGCCTGATAATAGCGACAAAGCGTCAGAAGGTGACCGCTTGCCATCAGGAGATAAAGAAGGAGCAAAATCTAGCAAGAAGAAGAAGTCCGCCACGAGTGAAAACAAGGCGGGAAAACCTCGCCGAGCTAGGACTGCGTTTACTTACGAACAGCTCGTGGCTCTCGAGAACAAGTTCAAAACAACCCGATATTTGTCAGTATGTGAGCGCTTAAACCTAGCTCTGTCATTGAGACTTACTGAGACCCAGGTCAAAATCTGGTTCCAAAACCGGAGAACCAAATGGAAGAAGCAGAACCCAGGAATGGACGCCAATAGCCCTACGATACCTCCCTCCTCTACATGTAACCTATCTAACGGGTACCCAGCCATGCCGCACTATCAGCCACCGGCCACGGCTGGACTTTTCTACGGCTCTCAGTTCCCGTACCTTGCGGCAGCCGGCGCTGCCGGTCTCCCATACGCTATGCTGTCTCCCGCATCGGCTGCTCAGCAGTTCGGAGTAGCTCACTCTTACTTTTCACATCTAGGCCGCTCGTGAATTTGACGAGATGACCGCAAAAACTTTAATGGTGCAATGTAAACTTAAATACCCAATGAATTATTTATGATTCATATGTAAATATGTCTCTACCTATATAACTACAAAATCATCACGGCTCGTTTATTGGGCTTTCTCGCCGTGTCAGTGATGTTTTAACTTGAAAGAAGTTAACAATCAATATTTCTTTCTGGACAAAATACTGCAAGTTTGGTGCCAAATAATTCTCGTGTTCTGACAGTTTTTCTTCCCTGGTTGTCAAATTATGGCTGCGCAAGTTCCGCAACAACCGACAAGGAACGTTCTTATACGGCAACAGGTAATGGCCGTCGTTGACCCCCACCCCCACCCCGCTCTCCCTTGGTTACCCACGTCATAACCTCCATGGAGAAAGACGTGAACTCTCTTGATTTTCAGCGACTTGATGAGGATGATGTGTTTGTATTATTTGAATTAGACCGTTACTATAGAAACCGACTAACAAAACGGACCTGCACGCCTCGGTATAATTACTTATTTGTGTTAATTTCGTGACGTAATAGCCTCTAAGTGTTCCGCTGCCAATAAAGTAATCAAGGACGTTTACTTCGGACTGCGCGTGTTTGATACACTAAACACAGATGATTTTAAGATACACTTTTCATATTGTGCAAGTGTTTAGCAATGTACAAGATCGTTAAACATAAATAAATCAAAATATATATGGTTAAAGAAAGAGTGAACCAGCTGTTACTTAAAGGGTAGTTTCCTGACTACCAGTATGTCAGCAAACAATACTATTACCGTGATCGGATCTTTATTTATATATATATAGATATAAATGAGTCTGTCTTTTTCTAACTAGTTTTACTTCATCGGTTTTCTTGCTTTCAAACTTAGCTCCCTGCACACAAATAATCTCTTGGCAGAAGTGTTTTTAAAACATAAAACAGGATCCAAGCTTCAACAACTTTAGAGATATAAATATAGCATTGTGTCTCCCACGCTGTGTATTTTCAGAATACGTGTGTTTGTATTTCGTAGGCTTATGGGTTCAAATGCTGCGTTTTCAGAATACGTGTCTCGTAGATTGTGGGTTCTAACGCCGTATTTTAGTGCGTGTTTCACAGGTTTGGGATTCGAAAGCCATATTTTCAGAATATTTGGAATTTCGATGTTTAAACGTCTAGAACTTATAAGGTAATTTTGTACAGCGTCATTAATTCTTTTTCCCACATAGTTAATTATGAAATACCAGTACAAAAATAGAACGGAGTATTCTTGATAACTTTTACATAAAACAGTTCGACGGTGTGTTTGCATAAAGTCTGTTGCTAAACTGCCTATCCAAATACTCGCACTGAATTCTCAGTCAGTTAGGCCTAGCTCATTAAGGTTCACACTATATATGGTGTCCATAATGAAGTTTCATTCATACTATATATGGTATCCATAATGAAGTTTCACTCAGTTAGTCTTATCTCAGCATAGATGCTAAATTTGATGTCATTCGTTAAACCTAATTCACACGCTTTGGTACGTACGTTTTCTACCAAATCTTTTTATTTTAAGTATGCTAAATGCGGTTAATCAGAAATACAACATTAGCACTCTAACGTCCTTTATACTTGTACAAAACATACTTAATGTGTGTTAATGTGCTCCATGTGTACACAACGCTTGGTTTTCAGCGTCATTTAAAAACTTTTGAAGTGAATAAAAAGGTTGTATTTTTAGACCTTTGTACGAAATTTTCCGAGTCCCAATGGAACGCCGAAGTACAGTACTTATAGACGAGGGAAAACGCCTAACGGTAGTTATAGCGTGTTAAATAACACAACCCAATCATCGTACTTGTACTACGTATACGAAGGTCGAAAGTCAACACATATATAAAGTGCTATATAAAACTTCGGTATATTTATTAAAATCAGAGTTCCAGGAAAAGTTCTCTGTCTTTGGTTATAGATTAAAATACAATGCAACTGATATCTACGTGTCTTTATCGCACTGGTACTTATTCTGTGATTAGCTGTTAGTGAGTCCATTTCAGTGATTACTCATATAGTTGATACTTTCTTTTTAATGATTTAAAGAACAGATTGACATTAAATTTAACCATTATCTTGAAAAATCACAGTCCATAAAACGTGTTCATAGCTACGAGAACTGTTAATGTTTTCTTTGGCATATTCTATTCAGCAGTTTTTCAGGAATGTTTCCGACCCTCCAGCTTTGATGACCCAATTTCTAATGATGATTTTATTTGGTTCTCCTGAAACTCGTGTTCCCCTTATTTGAGGTCTTCCCACTACCCATATAAGTTGTGTTCGTATGACCTGCATTTTTGTCTATTTGCTTTTAAGCTAGGATTGGAACATGTAAGTTTCATGCTGAATAATAAACGGTATGTAATATCAATATTGAAAGTGGTTTTGATTGAGGACTCGTGTTTTGTTTAGCAGAGTCTCTAATGTAAGCTCTACTTTGCTGATGGTATTGAAAATTCAGGCCTGTACCAGGCCACGTAGCACCAAGTGGCGCGTGCGACAGCTCCTTTCTGACCTTTTTAAAACAAAATGAATAATTCTTAAATAAAACCGATCTCCACTAGCATCGTACAAACGATCATCTAATATTGTCTTTTTAAGATATTTTCTAAGCTGATTATATATATATATATATAATTTTTTTTTGCGAAACATCTTATTTTGTTTTGTAAACTATGGATCATCTACTTACTTATGTGTATACTGATGTAATATAGATTTGTTTATTAAAGATATTAGACAAGAAAGTTTTAGCTCGTTTGTTTTGTTAGTTTGTATCATTGACTTAACAAGTCATAAACCGTTGACTTAGATGAGAGAAAATATTTCGTGGTCATTCGTGACGTTTGTATAAGAACACACGTGTTTCGTGGTCAGTCGCGACATTTATATCAGGAGATACATGTCCGTAATCAGTCGTGACACTTACCTCAGAGCACACACATGTTCCGTGATCTGTAGTGACGTTTGTATCAGAACACACGTGTCCGTAATCAGTCGTGACACTTATCTCAGAGCACACACATGTTCCGTGATCTGTCGTGACGTTTGTATCAGAACACACGTGTCCGTAATCAGTCGTGACACTTACCTCAGAGCACACACATGTTCCGTGATTCTGTAGTGACGTTTGTATCAGAAC
>NW_013667374.1:59169-61270 GCF_000517525.1 Limulus polyphemus | reverse complement strand
CCTCAGAGCACACACATGTTCCGTGATCTGTAGTGACGTTTGTATCAGAACACACGTGTTCTGTGATAATTCCTAAGAATTCACGAATAATACGATTAGTAACGTAAGAAAACATTAAACAAATCTAAAAACAATATTTTTGCTATTTATTTTTATTGGGATACATGATGAACTGCTTAGACTAAACAAAATAAAAATACTAACTTAGCCATAAGAGTCAACAGCAGCAAAACGATTACACATTGTATAATATTTATTTACACACATATATCAATACACACATGTGTATAGAGATTGTATAATATTTACACACATATATCAATACATACATATGTATAGAGATTGTACAATATTTACACACATATATCAATACACACATATGTATAGAGTTTGTATCATATTTACACACATATATCAATACACACATATGTATAGAGATTGTATAATTTGTATTGATATATGTGTGTAAATATTATACAAACTCTATACACAAGTATGTATTGATATATGTGTGTAAATATTATACAAACTCTATACATATGTGTGTATTGATATATGTGTATAAATTACATGTGTATAGAGTTTGTATAATATTTACACACATATATCAATACACACATGTGTATAGAGATTGTATAATATTTACACACATATATCAATACACACATATGTATAGAGTTTGTATAATATTTGCACACATATATCAATACATACTTGTGTATAGAGTTTGTATAATATTTACACACATATATCAATACACACATATTTATAGAGTTTGTATAATATTTACACACACATATATCAATACACACATATGTATAGAGTTTGTATAATATTTACACACACATATATCAATACATACTTGTGTATAGAGTTTGTATAATATTTACACACATATATCAATACACACATGTGTATAGAGATTGTATAATATTTACACACATATATCAATATATACATGTGTATAGAGTTTGTATAATATTTATACACATATATCAATACATACATGTGTATAGAGATTGTATAATATTTACACACATATATCAATACACACATGTGTATAGAGATTGTATAATATTTACACACATATATCAATACACACATGTGTATAGAGATTGTATAATATTTACACACATATATCAATACATACATGTGTATAGAGTTTGTATAATATTTACACACATATGTATAGAGTTTGTATAATATTTACACACACATATATCAATACACACATATGTATAGAGTTTGTATAATATTTACACACATATATCAATACACACATATGTATAGAGTTTGTATAATATTTACACACATATATCAATACACACATGTGTATAGAGTTTGTATAATATTTATACACATATGTGTAGAGTTTGGTAAAGTGTCTTAAAACAACTTTGTTTCGTTGCTTGTCTGGCTTGGCATTAGTGAACAAATAGGATAAAGGTATTAATCTGGAGAGAACAACCTGAAGTACACAAGATATGTGTTGTGTACGTCGTAAACTTTACATTATTTTCTTTAGACCTTGAAGACAAATTATTACTCTACACGCGTATCTGGTGGTGGTATGTCACTCAGTTATTACTGTACACGTGTATCTGGTGGTGGTGTGACGCTCAGTTATTACTATACACGTGTATCTGGTGGTGGTATGTCACTCAGTTATAACTGTACACGTGTATCTGGTGGTGGTGTGTCACTCAGTTATTACTATACACGTGTACCTGGTGGTGGTAGTCTCACTCAGTTATTACTATACACGTGTATCTGGTGGTGGTATGTCACTCAGTTATTACTATACATGTGTATCTGGTGGTGGTATGTCACTCAGTTATTACTATACATATGTATCTGGTGGTGGTGTGTCACTCAGTTATTACTATACACGTGTACCTGGTGGTGGTGTGTCACTCAGTTATTACTATACATATGTATCTGGTGGTGGTATGTCACTCAGTTATTACTATACACGTGTACCTGGTGGTGGTGTGTCACTCAGTTATTACTATACATATGTATCTGGTGGTGGTATGTCACTCAGTTATTACTATACACGTGTACCTGGTGGTGGTGTGTCACTCAGTTATTACTATACATA
>NW_013667374.1:57219-58432 GCF_000517525.1 Limulus polyphemus | reverse complement strand
GCTATTCTCTATGTAGTAACATGCGGACCGATTTTTCACGCTATTCTCTATGTAGTAACATGCGGACCGATTTTTCACTCTATTCTCTATCTGTTAACATGTGGACCGATTTTTCACTCTATTCCCCATCTGTTAACATGTGGACAGATTTTTCACTCTATTCCCCATCTGTTAACATGTGGACAGATGTTTCACTCTATTCCCCATCTGTTAACATGGAGACCGATTTTTCACTCTATTCCCTATCTGTTAACATGTGGACCGATTTTTCACTCTATTCTCTATGTAGTAACATGTGGACCGATTTTTCACTCTATTCTCTATCTGTTAACATGTGGACCGATTTTTCACTCTATTCCCTATCTGTTAACATGTGGACCGATTTTTCACTCTATTCCCTATCTGTTAACATGTGGACCGATTTTTCACTCTATTCTCTATCTATTAACATGTTGACGGATTTTTCACTACATATAATTACTTTTACTACATATATAGTAAAGGTACTATATTTCTATTTGTTCTACTTTAGAAAACTCTCTCGTGTTTCTTAATGAATCACTCACTCACTTCAATTCAGCAATCACGACTGTGCATAGCAGAGGAGAAATAACAGAACCACACGATATGATTATCAAGAACCAAACAATTTGATTATCAAGAACCACACAAGTGGATTATCAATAACCACACAATTTGAATATCAAGAAGTACACTATTTGATTATCAAAAATCACGCCCCCCCCCCCACGTGGCACAGCGGTATGTCTGCGGACTTACAACACTAGAAACCGGGTTTCGATAGCCGTGGTGGGCAGAGCACAGATAGCCCATTGTGTAGCTTCGTGCTTAACTTCAAACAAAACAAACGAATCAATAACCACACAATTTGAATATCAAGACGTACACTATTTGATTCTAAGGAACAACACAATTTTATTATCAGTAAACCCACAATTTGATATAATGTTTCATATAAGTTATGAAGGTTTCAAGTAATGTTTTCTGTAATTAAAAACCTTTTTACTACATTTGCCAAAGATTATTTGCAACTAAACTTCTTACAATATTTTCAAGTCCAGTTACAGCAATCTGGAATTATTTGTATTAAATTGAATTTAAAGTTAAATAAACATATTATTATTATATTAAACCTTAAAATTGATATCCTCACTAAATATTCCGACAAATTTCTTAATTTCTTTCCGCCACG
>NW_013667374.1:53508-56387 GCF_000517525.1 Limulus polyphemus | reverse complement strand
AGCTTGAAGAACTTTCGAAGATATTTTACCCTTAGCTTTAATATTTTTTTTTGGGGGGGGGGGATATATTGTATTTAGCTTGAAGAACTTTCGAAGATATTTTACCCTTAGCTTTAATATTTTTTTTTGGGGGGGGGGGATATATTGTATTTAGCTTGAAGAACTTTCGAAGATATTCTACCCTTAGCTTTAATATTTTTTGGGGGATATATTGTCTTTAGCTTGAAGAACTACTTTCGAAGATCTGTTGTTTTAAATTGGAGAATTTTTGAGAGTCCATTGTCTTTAGATTAAATATATTTTGAGGGTCCATTGTCTTTAGATTAAATATATTTTGAGGGTATGTTGTTTTTTAGATTGAATAAATGTTGAAGGTATGTTGGCTTTATATTGAAGAACTTTTAAAAGTCTGTTAGCTTTATATTGAAGAACTTTTAAAAGTCTGTTAGCTTTATATTGAAGAACTTTTAAAAGTCTGTTAGCTTTAGTTTCAGGAATATTAGGTCATAGGCTCCTATTAGTATATAGTGTATTAAGAATACAGATCACCAAACTGACGACAAAGACACATGTTGCACTTACCTTTCTCAGTACTGATGATGACCCAAGGGCTTCCCTTTATCTATAATACATAAAAGTTTAGATTTATCCTACAACAAAACATTTTTTAGCTCAGGAGTCACTTTATGACGACCCTGAAGATGTAAGGTAACACTTTATTAATCATACTTAATAAACTTTTGATGAGTTGTTCAGAGAAACAGGTGTGAATACTGTCAGATCAGGGTTACCCTTAAAAATACACACACACACACACACACATATATATATATATGTATGTGCTTGTAACACTTTTATTTGGCTGAAATTATTTTGAGATGGGTGAACTTTATCATATCTTAATAGAATTTTTTCATCAAAATATATGTTTTACTGAGGATTCAGAAATATATAGAGAAGAACGTATCTTAAAAATGGTATGGTGAGCAAGAGAAATCAATAATTTTAATAGGTGAAACTTGAAGTAAAATATCATATGTTATTTTAGAAAAAAATATAATTCACTTAAACATAAAACCCATTCATTTAAACGTATACGTAACTAACTGTGTTCTTTGCTATTCTCATAGGTTCATGAAAATAATATGTTTATTTGTGTCATTTCGCACATTTCTGGTAGTACAAACAATTTTGAAATCGGTCAGATTTCCATTTTGAAGTTCACTTGTTTTTTTACTGTCTAAGACATTTGATGTATTTTATTTACACAAACTTAGATCTAAGCCTAACTACCAACATCTTTACAAAACTTAGATAATATTGATTATTTATTGTATCGAAGAAGGTGGATTTAACTTATTCGTTAAAACTGGTGGTATTCTCTCAACCTTTATCAAGATACATAGCATAACTAATCTAAAACAAATATTTCTATTTCGTATACAAACATCAATCCTTCCATTAAACCATTATAACTGTCTATAACGACCGAGAACATACAATCAGTTCCAAGTTCACGGGTCCAACCAAGTACCGTTGTTTCATTCAACAAATGTGACAGCTTGTTGACAGGATAATATAGAATTCATTTCAACAAACAAAGGTTCTTGAAATAGGAATCGTCATGAAAAATAAATCATGAGGTGGAAAAAAAAAGTATGAAAAATAATGTATTTTACGTTCTTCAAGCAAAGGATTAGCTAATATGACACATACAACACGTAAGACACGTATAAAAAAAGTATCATATTACTGGTTGTTCCAGGATGGGGTGGGGGATATTTGGAATAAAAAACATAAAACCTGGTTTGATCAACATAGAAACTACTCTAGGGTTGTGTGTTTATCAGGTCATGGAGCCTATTATATATGTTTGTGTGGTTATCAGGTCATAGAAACTATTCTATGTTTGTGTATGTATCAGATCATAGAAACTCTTCTATTTTTGTGTGTTTATCAGATCATAGAAACTCTTCTATGTTTGTGTGTTTATCAGATCATAGAAACTCTTCTATGTTTGTGTGTTTATCAGGTCATATAAACCATTCTATGTTTGTGTGTTTATCATGTCATATAAACTCTTCTATTTTTGTGTGTTTATCAGATCATAGAAACTCTTCTATGTTTGTGTGTTTATCAGGTCATATAAACCATTCTATGTTTGTGTGTTTATCATGTCATATAAACTCTTCTATTTTTGTGTGTTTATCAGATCATAGAAACTCTTCTATGTTTTTGTGTTTATCAGATCATAGAAACTCTTCTATTTTTGTGTGTTTATCAGATCATAGAAACTCTTCTATTTTTTGTGTGTTTATCAGATCATAGAAACTCTTCTATGTTTGTGTGTTTATCAGATCATAGAAACTCTTCTATGTTTGTGTGTTTATCAGATCATAGAAACTCTTCTATTTTTGTGTGTTTATCAGGTCATATAAACCATTCTATGTTTGTGTGTTTATCACGACATGTAACCATTCTATGTTTGTGTGTTTATCAGGTCATATAAACCATTCTGTGTTTGTGTGTGTGTGTATCAGAGTACAGAACCTATTACATGTTTGTTTGTGTATCAGAGTATAGAAACTATTCTATGTTTGTGTGTGTATCAGGTCATGTAAACCATTCTATGTTTGTGTGTTTATCATATCACAGAAACTATTATATGTTTCTGTATGAATCATATCACAGAAACTATAATATGTTTGTGTGTATATCAGAGCACAGAAACTCTTCTATATTTGTGTGTATCAGAGCACAGAAACTATTCTATGTTTGTGTGTTTATCAGGTCATATAAACCATTCTATGTTTGTGTGTTTATCACGTCATATAAACCATTCTATGTTTGTGTGTTTATCAGGTCATATAAACCATTCT
>NW_013667374.1:51520-52832 GCF_000517525.1 Limulus polyphemus | reverse complement strand
CGTAGGAATAACAATGTTAAGCTTACTTCACTGAATATTGACTTATGTTCTTCGTAGAGATACGTAGGAGTAACAATGTTAAGTTTAATTCACTGAATATTGACTTATGTTCTTCGTAGAGATACGTAGGAGTAACAATGTTAAGTTTACTTCACTCTTACCTTTCTTATAAAATTACGTAGGAGTAACAATGTGAAGTTTACTTCACTGAATATTGACTTATGTTCTTCGTAGAGATAAGTAGGAGTAACAATGTGAAGTTTACTTCACTGAATATTGACTTATGTTTTTCGTAGAGATAAGTAGGAGTAACAATGTTAAGTTTACTTCACTGAATATTGACTTATGTTCTTCGTAGAGATACGTAGGAATAACAATGTTAAGCTTACTTCACTGAATATTGACTTATGTTTTTCGTAGAGATAAGTAGGAGTAACAATGTTAAGTTTACTTCACTGAATATTGACTTATGTTCTTCGTAGAGATACATAAGGGCAGTATGGACCACCCTTTAGATTTGCTATTAACATTCGTAATACAAATAGAAATATTTTATCAATAAAATATATGAATTCTTACTCAATTAACTAATTTTCTGGTCTCCCATCACTTACAAAACCTGTCGTGTTCATATAAATCTCTTCTAAGTTATTGACTCTTAGGGTATATAACAATTCAACTCATCCTGCACTAGAAATTTAATAGTTCTCACTCAACTTATGAATATAGAACTATACAAGTATGATAGTGAATATAAATGGTTACTTTAGTAACTTGTGTATTTCCTACAGCCTTCATTTTTAAGTTGTTCTCTCATTAAAGGGACTCATAAAAGATATTAAAAACATTCTTTGAGAACCAATACGAGTTATTTGAATATATATATATAACAATTCTAGAAACATCTTTTGTAATTTTACTTGGTAAATTAAAAACTCTGCAAAGAACGTTTACTGATCCATTTAAAACCCCTTTTCAGAAATGATTTTTCATAAAGAGAAACATTTGAGTTAAGGGTAAGATGTTGAGTAACTAAAATAAAGATACAAAGAAAGAAAGATGTCTTGATGTCTGTCGTATATACTTCTGTAATATTCTCTAAAATACAAAGAAAGACGTCTTGATGTCTGTCGTATATACGTCTGTGATATTCTCTAAAATACAAAGAAAGACGTCTTGATGTCCTATATACGTCTGTGATATTCTCTAAAATACAAATAAAAACGTCTTGATGTTCTATATACTTCTGTAATATTCTCTAAAATACAAATAAAAACGTCTTGATGTCCTATTTACTTCTGTAATATTCTCT
>NW_013667374.1:48103-50869 GCF_000517525.1 Limulus polyphemus | reverse complement strand
ATATACGTCTGTGATATTCTCTAAAATACAAAGAAAGACGTCTTGATGTCCTATTTACTTCTGTAATATTCTCTAAAATACAAAGAAAAACGTCTTGATGTCTGTCTTATATACGTCTGTGATATTCTCTAAAATACAAAGAAAGACGTCTTGATGTCCTATATACTTCTGTAATATTCTCTAAAATACAAAGAAAGACGTCTTGATGTCTGTCGTATATACGTCTGTGATATTCTCTAAAATACAAAGAAAGACGTCTTGATGTCCTATATACTTCTATGATATTGTCTGAAATACAAAGAAAGACGTCTTGATGTCCTGTATACTTCTATGATGTTCTCTTTCTTGAAGAAGGTCATCAACTTGACCAGTGGCTGACCTAAAGATAAATGTTTATTATATTTCCTTCCTTGCACGTCTTATGACAGTTTAATTTAATCCCCTTCTAGGAACATTTATTCATTAAAAGATTAATACTTTTTAGATTGAAAAGCCATTCCGCAAACATCCATTGTGATTTGTTTTTTAAAATCCACCAGGTGAACATCTGTGTATTTTCTTTAACACCCACTAGTCGAACATCCCGCATGGGTTGTTTTACAGTTCATTATGTGAACATCCTGCATGTTTTTGTTAATGTGCACATTACGCGTGGTTTATTTTTAGAAAAAAACCCGTAGGAAAACATTCCGTGAGTTTTTAAAACGCACTAGGTGAACATTCTGCGCGTTTCATTCCATAGATGAATTAACATTTGTAATATTAACAAAACCTTAGTTTACTTTAAGGCTCTTTCAATTCACCGATACTCGGTGCAAGATAAAAGGATCTTCATGACATTAGTTCTAAATGAGCTGAAGGTATGTATGTATAAACGTTAGATAACTAAGATTCGGAACGTGTTTGTTCCAGTAAGTATTATAATCTGTAGGCAGGCAAACGCTTCTGTGAGATAGTGTCAGTAATTAAAATGATGAAAAAGATTCTTTATTAACGATAAATTCTCAATTAAATCAGAATTAGCCCCGTACCGAATCTGTGAGTTTTTAGCTCAAGTATTTAAAGCATATTTCAAATGTAAGGTTTGCCAGTATGAGCTTACCAAAACCTTTTATTGTTTTCAATAGGTTTGCCAGTATGAGCTTACCAAAACCTTTTATTATTTTCAATAGGTTTGCCAGTATGAGCTTACCAAAACCTTTTATTGTTTTCAATAGGTTTGCCAGTATGAACTTACCAAAACCTTTTATTGTTTTCAATAGGTTTGCCAGTATGAGCTTACCAAAACCTTTTTATTGTTTTCAATAGGTTTGCCAGTATGAGCTTACCAAAACGTTTTATTATTTTCAATAGGTTTGCCAGTATGAGCTTACCAAAACCTTTTATTGTTTTCAATAGGTTTGCTAGTACTAACTTATCAAATTTTTAGTGTTTTTAATAGACTTGCCAGTATGAGCTTATCAAAACCTTTTAGTGTTTTTAATAGATTTGCAAGTATGAACTTACCAAAACCTTTTATTATTTTCAATAGGTTTGCCAGTATGAACTTACCGAAACGTTTTATTATTTTCAACAGGTTTGCCAGTATGAACTTACCAAAACATTTTATTATTTTCAATAGGTTTGCCAGTATGAACTTATCGAAACCTTTTATTATTTTCAATAGGTTTGCCAGTATGAATTTACCGAAACGTTTTATTATATTCAATAGGTTTGCCAGTATGAACTTACCGAAACGTTTTAGGGTTTTCAATAGGTTTGCCAGTATGAACTTATCAAAACCTTTTATTATTTTCAATAGGTTTGCCAGTAAGAATTTACCGAAACGTTTTATTATTTTCAATAGGTTTGCCAGTATGAACTTACCGAAACGTTTTATTAGGGTTTTCAATAGGTTTGCCAGTATGAACTTACCGAAACGTTTTATTATTTTCAATAGGTTTGCCAGTATGAACTTACCGAAACGTTTTAGGGTTTTCAGTAGGTTTGCCAGTATGAACTTACCGAAACGTTTTAGGGTTTTCAGTAGGTTTGCCAGTATGAACTTACCGAAACGTTTTAGGGTTTTCAATGTTAGAATGCTTTTGCGGAAATTTACTTCTCTTCACCTTTACCTTAATTATAAACACTTTGTTTGCATATGATAAAAATATCGACACGGTTTTAGAAATATCAATAAAAAATAGTAAAATTCTTGATTAATAGTTTGTTTTCGAAAGATTCTTAAGAAACAGAAAGTCCTAAGTCCCACATTTTTATGAAAATATCTATCATAAAAATTGAATGAGAATACTACCTTCGTAGGTTGCTTATATGTTAATAGTATTGGGGAAACTAATAACCCAAGGCCCAAGAGACAAATAAAATCATAAAAAAGAGCTTAAAACGGCTAAAAATGTTTTTTTTCTAGAAGAGAAGATTAAAAAAAACACTACGTTTCGAAATGCTACCATGACATCATCAGCACACTAAATACGTAAAGATGGTGCAGTAATGGGATTACACGTGTATAGTCGACTCAGAACTCTAAATACACTATGATGGTGTGGACATAGGATTAAAATTACATAGACGAAACAGCTCACTAAATACGTAAAGATGGTGTAGTCATGAGCTTACAAATATATAGACGACTTAAAACTCTAAATACACTAAAATGACGTGGACATAGGGTTAAAAGTATATAGACGAAACAGCTCACTAAATGCGTAAAGATGGTGTAGTCATGGGATTACACGTGTATAGTCAACTCAGAACTCTAAATAC
>NW_013667374.1:40799-47483 GCF_000517525.1 Limulus polyphemus | reverse complement strand
GAGCTTACAAATATATAGACGACTCAAAACTCTAAATACACTAAAATGATGTGGACATAGGGTTAAAAGTATATAGACGAAACAGCTCACTAAATACGCCAAGATGGTTTGTTTCTAAGACTAAAATATCAATACAAAACTTTTATTAAGTTTAAAAAAAATCTACCTTTTCAGGAACAAGTCTAAACAGATTCCTAGAGATATTTATAAAAAAAATTGCAAGTCATTTGATATCATTAAAGAAAAAAATGTTTCACTAACAATGTTGTAAAAGTTGTCTTTATTGTGTGAAGAACTAATGAAATTTTGGTTGGGGAAAAAATAGCACTAATTGAAAGCAATGCGTTTTCTTCGGATGTTGCGAAACGAACATTCTGGTTGTTAAAGGTTTCCAAAAAAGTCCCATATATTACTGAAAAAGTCGTTTCGTGTGTTATTCCATAAATCCCTGGATTACCTGAAGCTTTAAAAAGAAGTTGGGTAGATGCAAGAATTCAGAATTGCCTCACTGTAAATTTATTTTTAATTAGTATAAAATATTTGTTCTATTTTTACCAAAGAGTTTTAAACACAATTATCATATAAATGATGTCATATATAAGTAGAGTGTTCAGATTGTCATAACTCTAACACTGGGGAAACTGGGCACAATTGGATACCACGTTAAACGAACATTGTCATCCCCTCATTTCACATATTTGAACATTTTCATGATAAGAGACATACCGTATTTTTCGGAATATAAGACGCACCGGTGTATAAGACGGACCCTTGTTTTGAAGACAAAGTTTTGGGGAAAAACAGCTACAGTCGCATTTGAAAGATTTTTATTGAACAAAAATTCAATTTGATACTTTAAAAATTAGTATATATTGTTCTAAACATAAAAGAGCTCAAAACATCAAAATAAGAAAATACCGTAAATCCAAAAAAGGTTTACTGTTATTTAGTTTGGTTCAAAACCTACAAAAACTTCATTGCTTTCACTGTAATTTATTTTTTTATTATTTAGGGAGCATTATAAATAGTTACGTTTTTAAAATAAAAAACTATTGTTATAAATACATGGCTTGTGTATATCATATATATACATATATATTATTCATACCTTTGGTGTATAGGACGCAAACAGATTTTGGCATCAAATTTTAGGGTAAAAAAGTGCGTCTTATACACCGAAAAATACGGTAAACAAAATTTGAAAGTTGTCTTGCAGCAACGGAATTCAAACATAGTCCGGCATGGTAACCTCAAGTCACTTTCGGCCACTGATCACGTTAATAAGTCTTAGTAAAAATATATTTATTTTTTTATATATTCTATGTATTTAAAAGGAATGCATCATATTTGTTCGATGTGTAGTTTGTTACAATTTGAACATCATTTTCTTACAGTTCCCCAGTGGCACAGCGGTATGTCTGCAAACTTACAACGCTAGAAACCGGGTTTCGATACCCGTGGTGGGCAGAGCTATGTGCTTAACTACGAATAAACAAACAATTAGCTGACAACATACTGATATTTTGACAGTCGTATAATGTTAAATAATTCCGTGCGTCAAAATGATAATCATTAAATCTAAGATATATTTGTCGTTTATTTTCAAGCTTTAATTTATAATAAAAAAACTAAAATTACATTTTAATTAAGAAATACCTACATATTTACTACCAGGTATGTTTAAAATGAACACCACTCTCAAGAAAACCGTCTAACAAAGTATTCTCGAAATTAAAACGTTTCATTGAAGCAGTTTACAGCATCTCGTGTTATTCCCTTAATTAACTTTCTAAGCACATTTCTCGAACACTAAATACTCACCCCTAAAAATAATGTGTAAACCGAATTTCCTCAAGTATTCTTAGAGCTACCGATATAGAATACTAAACAAAATAATTCATAAATTCAAGAATTACAGACCTGTGTTTTTACACTCACATTTTCTGAGGAATTATATAGTGTGTGAAAATATGTGTTTGTACACCCACATTTCCTGTGGAATTATTTAGTGTGAAAATCTATGTATTCACACTCACATTCTCTGAAGAATTATATAGTGTGAAAAATATGAGTTTGTTCAAAGAAATTCCCTCGGGAACTATTCACAGTGTGAAAATTTGTGTATTTACACTCACGTTTCTTGAGAAATTATCTAGAGCATAAAAATCTGTGTTTTTGCACTCACGTTGCATGAGGAATTATCTATATTGTGGAAATCTGTGTATATGCACCCACATTCTCTGAAGAATTATCTAGAGCGTAAAGAAAAAACGAGTTTTTTTTTCCACTGATTTATCTCCGAGAATTTTTATAGTGTGAAAATCTACGTTTATACATTCGCAATTCCTGAAAAATTATCTAGAACGTGAAGATATGTATTTGTGCTTTAACAAAATATTTAATGTTCGAAAATCTGTATTTGTGAAGTCATGTTTCTTTATGAATTATCTAGAACGTATACAAAAAGTTCTACCGAGTTTCTATTATCCTCTTTGTCTTCCTGTCCCCTTATTCCAGAGTGTGAGTTTTCCAAATGTTTTCCCTGCAAACTTATATGCCTCTGAGGTTACTTAAGCTATAAATATTTTTTTACAGAGACAGTGCCCCTCCTCATTCGTGGTTACGACATACACTACAAATCAAACATTCCTTGACTGAAACACCTGGACTAATAGCAATCTGAGGAATTGTTCCTGGCTAATCTTAGTGGACTAATAGCAATCTAAGGAATTGTTCCTGGCTAATCTTAGTGGACTAATCTAAGGAATTGTTCCTGGCTAATCTTAGGGGGCTAATAGCAATCTAAGGAATTGTTTCTGGCTAATCTCAGTGGACTAAAAGCAATCTGAGGGATTGTTTCTGGCTAATCTTAGTAGACTAATAGCAATCTAAGGAATTGTTCCTGGCTAATCTTAGGGGACTAATAGCAATCTGGGGAATTGTTCCTGGCTAATCTTAGTGGACTAATAGCAATCTAAGGAATTGTTCCTGGCTAATCTTAGTGGACTAATAGCAATCTAAGGAATTGTTCCTTGCTAATGTTAGTGGACGAATAGAAATCTAAGGAATTGTTCCTGGCTAATCTTAGTGGACTAGTAGCAATCTAAGGAATTGTTCCTGGCTAATTTTAGTGGACTAATAGCAATCTGAGGAATTGTTCCTGGCTAATCTTAGTGGAATAGTAGCAATCTCGAGAATTGTTCCTGGCTAATTTTAGTGGACTATAAGCAATCTAAGGAATTGTTCCTGGCTAATCTTAGTGGACTAATAGCAATATAAGGAATTGTTCCTGGCTAATCTTAATGGACTAATAGCAATCTCGAGAATTATTCCTGGCTAATCTTAGGGGCCGTTCTTTTAAGTTGAGGTTTGAGCACTCTGGTAATTAACAGAGCAAGACACATCTTTATCAGCCTTTGTGAAACTAAACATAATAAAAACTAGTAACATTGTATAACTGTCTTCTTATTAGCATGCTTTGGAGGCTACCGATATCTGGTACGCAGACATATCTCATCAAATTACGCGGAAATACATTTTTCAACGACTAATTGAACTGCCAACGATGGTTAAACGAGCGACACTTTGCTTCATTAAAACCTAGGAATGTGGGCTTTAGCCAGCACGTGGGCCGACTCCGGCTGTTTTATTGGTTGAGGCGGGAAGGAACAGTGATCGTCGGTAGCATTTTTGCTCAATCAACCGTCACGGATGGCAGGAAATTTGTCAGGATGGTGACTTTCAAACCATGCCTAATAAGATGCATGGAAATCTTCCCAACTAGGCTGTTCCTGGATGCTGACACATTTAACCATCACTGTTCCTGTTTTTCTTGCACTTCAGGAAATCTCCCAGAGTAAGGTTTCATTTAGACTATAATTCTTTCACTTGCAACGATTAATTAGTTCTTTTTCGTCTGTCTTCATGGACTGCAGCGACAGATGAGAAGAACCAAAACATAATTTTTCCGGAGTCTTTCAAAGTATTTCATGCAATTTAGTATACTCTAAACAAAACCTTTGTGTTTCTTACAACTATTTTTAACCTTAATGTTGTTTACTCTGTCACGTGGATAATGTTATTTATTACATCAACCAGATAAAAGTCTGTAATCACCAGTCACTCTTTATTACATAAGATAACGATAATGTTTACAACCACGACTGAGCCTATTCTTATAAAAGCAACAATAAATTCTGTTGTAATATTGTTCCCACTTTAATATAAATCTCCACTGAGTGACATAACTTACTATCGACCTGGGTAGACTCAACAACACTTTAATAGCTCAAAATTTCAGTGCTAATAAAGTCATTGAACGATTTCATAACTTTTTTTTGTTTTTTTTCATCGAACAAAACTCTTTATCTCTCTTTCCCTTATTGATTGACAGATCAACTGAAAATATTAATTATTTCTTGTTAAATACTGGGATTTTCTCATTACAAAAACTATTGTTAACATATCTTGCACTATCCATCACTTAATATCTCTGCCTGGAGTTATATTTGTCAGGTCTTACTGATTAAAGTAATTGTAATTGAAAAACGAGCTTGCTTAGATAGATCAAGTCTGATAAATACGATATCTTAAGTAGACCACGTGTCTGAGGTAATGATGCTCTTGATGGTTGAAGTTCATGACGGTTAAAGAATAAACTTTTTAAGATAGACCCCGTTTCTGAGGTAATGATGCTCTTGATGGTTGAAGTTCATGACGGTTAAAGAATAAACTTTTTAAGATAGACCACGTTTCTGAGGTAATGACGCTCTTGATGGTTGAAGTTCATCATGGTTGAGAAATAAACTTTTTAAGATAAACCACGTTTCTGAGGTAATGATGCTCTTGGTGGTTGAAGTTCATCATGGTTGAGAAATAAACTTTTTAAGATAGACCACGTGTCTGAGGTAATGATGCTCTTGATGGTTGAAGTTCATCCTGGTTAAGAACAAATTTTTTTAGATAGACCACGTGTCTGAGGTAATGATGCTCTTGATGGTTGAAGTTCATCATGGTTGAGAAATAAACTTTTTAAGATAGACCACGTTTCTGAGGTAATGATGCTCTTGGTGGTTGAAGTTCATGCTCGTTAAGAACAAGGTTTTTTAGATAGACCTGTAATCTTTATGAGTGTGAGTGTGATAATCGTTAATATAGTCTGTATATAAAGGGAACTGCTAAATGAATTGTTGCAAAGACAAATCAATCTGTTGTATACAATCTTCTTGTGGAAAAAACAAAGCAAGCTAGACATACCAATACTGATTCAGAAGATGGAACGCACAGCTATAGTTATATTTCAAGAAATTTCGAATTTGTTAGATCTCTGGTGTAGAGCATGCTATCATATTGTATTTTCCTTTTTTTTAATTATGCTTAGACTATGATTTTTCTGTTGAATTATTCTAAATATGATATCTGTTGTATGCAAGATCAACTCTTCAAGTGCAATTTCTCTACTGGTTGCTCATAGATCAGAACATGCTTTTGAGCTAATTTTAATCTATATGAATCACACACAGATAGAGAACTTTGTATAATGGTGTTCTGTTTGTACGTTCATGAATTTTGTATTACGAATTATTAGTATTACAAAAGTCTCGATGTTAATTGTCACCAGATCCTTACTTTAATTAATTCTCATAGGAAAAAAGAAAAGAATCAAACATCAATTACATCATCATCATCATCATCATCATGTAAGAGCCTATTTTATGAAAATCGATATTTCACTTCTCTGCGTATTTTAGTTTGTTTTCGCTCTGCGATTTCTGAAGTAATTTCCTGTTATCTGTTTTAGATAAAACTTATCAAAGTGTAATATCTACAGATATGACACTTGTAATTCAGAGGTAAGGAGTTGCTGTGATAAATTTGAATTAACTCTTTTTGTTTTTCTTGGCGTTAAACCAAAAACGCAGATGTACAGTTATCACTCTACTGTCTTTTGATTCGAGACATTCCATTGGAAATCTATTGACCGATATATAGCTGCTTGGGATAACACAACCCTATTTCTATCCGTTTCTCAGGGATCTCAACCGACTCGACTTTAAGCCCATTACAGGGCTGGTTTCACTCGGATATTTTATTTTCAAATTACGAAGCACTCTGATCCAATTAACGACGTTGCCGTTCCGGGTTTTGGAGACAAATTGCGTGAAATTACTGGGGTTAGAGAAGCGTTGAGCTTGGAAATGAAAGGCTGTTCGGAGCTCGCCAGCGAATAAGCCAATCATTTTGAGCGCAGAGCCCGTGTCAGATTGCGAGGCGTGCGGGCGATACACTAGCCAATTTGTTCTCAATGACTATTCATCAAGGCGATTATTGGACTCCCGCTATTGACTACTGCTTGACTTGGCAGATGTTGCTAGTGGTGTTAGATGTCCGATGAGGTAAAGGATATAGGAAAGATGTCAGGAAATAACGTAGCTCCCTAACTCCAGACATGTATAGGGAGAGAAAGATAGACAAAATACGGAAAGCTGTAAGAATTAATCCTTAGATAAATAGCGAATCGCATATGGATAGAAAGAAAATGAAATAAAGTGCAAAGGAATAGATAAATAGATAGATAGATAGACAGTAAATTTATTAAGAATGTCAGGCTGCAGATTTTATATGAGATATTGATTTCAACTTTGTTCATTACAATATTACTTTATCTCAATCAAAATCAAAATG
>NW_013667374.1:36957-40013 GCF_000517525.1 Limulus polyphemus | reverse complement strand
AAATGTATTTATCATATAACATAGTCTCAATCAGAAAACAAAATGCATTTATCATATAACCTAGCCTCAATCAGAAAGCAAAATGCATTTATCATATAACATAGTCTCAATCAGAAAACAAAATGTATTTATCATATAACATAGTCTCAGTCAGAAAACAAAATGTGTTTACCATATAACCTAGCCTCAATCAGAAAGCAAAATGTATTTATCATATAACATAGTCTCAATCAGAAAACAAAATGCATTTATCATATAACCTAGCCTCAATCAGAAAGACAAAATGCATTTATCATATAACATAGTCTCAATCAGAAAACAAAATGTATTTACCATATAACCTAGCCTCAATCAGAAAGCAAAATGCATTTATCATATAACATAGTCTCAATCAGAAAACAAACTGTATTATAACGATAATGCAGCAGGTTAGATATTAAAATGAACCAATCCGTTCCAAATCTTTAAACTTAGTGTAATTAGAAACAAAAGAAAATTCTACCATGTCCTTCAATCGTGGCGCCACCAGACACAAATAATCATTATTATGTCTGCTATAAACTTATTAGTTTATGTACTTAAAACATTTAAAATCGACCCCTCAAATGTTAAAATATAATTCCAAGGCGCTTGTAAAACATTATAAATATCTTTGTTGGGTGTGTTTTTAAGAGATTGATAAGATAAATCAACGTAAATTTTTCTTTCTTAATGTATAACCTGTCTCTTAAAAAATCGTAGACTTCTAAAAGTTTCATGCTGGCCAAGAATAAATAAAATACATATCGTCTTTTATCATGATAATTCACTCATTTTCTAACATTCTTTTCAGGGTATTTTAATGACTCCACAGAACCAAGTTGTGTTTTAGACGTAATCACTACTTTCGGCTATCAGACGTGTAATACCAAAATATGAACAAGTTAATACGTCAACACTGACATTTCAATACGAAAGCAGTATTGTTGAAGTTATCGAGAGAAAATTTCTAACGAGCTGTTAAATACGTGTAATAAAATCTGCATTGACCCACTATCACTCAGACCTCAGACAAACAAACATTATTGTTGAAGTTAATGAGAACGAACATCAACTGGCTGTTAATACGTGCAATAAAGTCTGCATTGATTCACTATCACTCAGACCTCAGACAAACAAACATTATTGTTGAAGTTAATGAAAACGAACATCAACTGGCTGTTAATACGTGCAATTAAGTCTGCATTGATCCACTATCACACAGACCTCAGACAAACAAACATTATTGTTGAAGTTAATGAGAACGAACATCAACTGGCTGTTAATACGTGCATAAAGTCTGCATTGATTCACTATCACATAGACCTCAGACAAACAAACATTATTGCTGAAGTTAATGAGAACGAACATCAACTGGCTGTTAATACGTGCAATAAAATCTGCATTGATTCACTATCACACAGACCTCAGACAAACAATATAATGATGTTTTCAATTGCTTTACATTTATTTTTTGTTCTTTACAGCTTCAACTCTGCAAAAAAAAAAGTTTGACTGAAATAAAAATCTAAATAGCACAATCTTGAGATTAAAGCTATATTTATACATATTAAAATAGGTAAACATATTCTTATCAAATTACCTTTACCATTTTGTTATCAAAAAATAGTTTAACGATTTAATAAAATTAAACATTTTTTGTTTTATATCTTCTTCTAGATAAACGCTTGTATGTTACTGTAGTTTGAGCCCGGGAAAATATTTGTGTGTGTATGGACAAGAAAATGGAAACAATTTCACTTTGTTTCTTAAATAACGATTATAATAGGCTTTTCGTGGTTGTTGATGATGATATATAATAAATATATATATAATACCCACTCATGAATCTTATTTAATTTTTTTTTATCTTTGATTTAATGTTAGCACCAATACAATAAAGGTACTTGTTGTTTTACACTCTAGGTGGCAGATTGCATCATTTATATATATATATGAAGATGCGTCATGATATTGCTATAATACAGTTCCTAAACACTACGTATTACTTGGTGCACCCTCGAGCTTCACGAGTTCCCAAGTGACCAGCAGTTCGAGCAGCGTTCAGCCGTCACCCTTCGTTAAGAGTGATATGGCATCCTATTGGAAGCTCAAGCTGGTAATTGGTTCTCCACCTCTGCAGTCGGCGCGGCCCTAAGGGACAGCTCTTTCGCAAGTAATAGCCACTATTTTTCACACGCGCCGCGCGAGATGTCATAGAAAATCGGATCTATTGTCCAAATGAGATCTCCAAGCACATAATACAACGTAACGCCCGTTGCAAACACCCTCATTGTGCGAAGGTTTCGGATGGCCGGACGTGGGTCACGTGACTAGTAGGTTTCTCCCCACCAGTTGCCCTTGCTACTTCTGACCGCACACATTCACTTAGTGTGTAACTCGATGAGCTAACAAAACACCGTTTTCCGCCAAATGGCCTCAATTACTGCATAATTCATGTCCAATAACATCAACTGTTGTAGTAGCCTTTTTTTTTTTCATGGGTGCGTCAGTTTTACTCTGTGTTGGTGAATAACGCTATACAATCTTCTACAAACAGAGAGCTGAATCTAGTTGACTCAAGTGTCTTATTTTCTTCCTCATTATGTTTGTTATCAAAACTTCTGTCATTTCTGGACTTTACGCCATGATTTATATCCAGCTGTGGCATTGTAAAACTATATATAATTGAAACATTTCAAAACATCTTGTTCCTCGTAATCATAGGTAGTACTCAGAGTCATTAGCAGTGAATGAATTTTGGTTACTATTATTATCATATATATTCTAGATGAGCATCAATAGTGCTTAGGTTCAGCCTGTTTCTGTTAGGTTAGAGTTTTTCTAGAATAATCCCAATTTCAACACCCATAACTTTGTTCAAGATATAGATGGAATAAAAGAGTAAAATTTTCGCTAATTTCGTTATTTGATAAAATTCACATTACATAAAATTTAATAACATACGTTTGGAGGGGGGGGGAGAAGAATATGGAAACTAACTTGTTAATATAATGTTAGTGTAGATGCATCACTAT
>NW_013667374.1:32378-36081 GCF_000517525.1 Limulus polyphemus | reverse complement strand
ACTATGGATGTTGTTTTTAATATTTTATAATTTTAATCAAAAATACTATGGATGTTGTTTTTAATATTTTATAATTTTACTCAAAAATATTATGGATGTTGTTTTTAATATTTTATAATTTTAATCAAAAATAATTTAAACAATTTTAGATCAGATATTTCATTGTACTTCCGGTAACATATTGTAACCAAATTTCCGTATGAAATAACTATTAACGTATTGTCGGAGGTTAATTAATACTATGTAGAAGATGACCTGGTGGTTAGGGCGCTCAACTCGCAATCTGCGGGTCGCAGGTTCGAATCCCCTTTACATGCTCGCCCTTTCAGTCGTGGGGGCGTTATAATATGACGACTAATTCCATTATTAGTAAAGAGTAACCCAAGAGATGGCGGTGGACGGTGTTGACTAGTTGCCTTCCCTCTAGTCTATTAAGAATAAATTAGGGACGACTAGCGCTGATAGCCCTCGTGTAGCTTTGCGCGAACTTCAAAACAAAACAAATTATGTAGACGGGTACAAAAACATTAACTTCAAAATTTATTTCATTTTCTAGCTTCTTCTCCGCTCTAATTTGAACATAGAATTATATAATATACATTGCTTTGGAGATAGCTTTTAGAGATTAGGATTATACACACAGTGCTACTCAGGATTCTAATATGAAAGCTGCCGTTGTTTCAAAACGTTTCTTTGAAAATTGTGATAGCGAATCTTGTCAGCCTCAAGATTTTCCTAAACAAAAGACAGAGTGAACAAGAATGAAAAAATAAAACCGGTAGACGAGCCTACATAAAACTTTAACTTCCTTCCCAAGCAGATTTTGTGACAAATCGAGCTTCATCGATTCTGTTTTGTCGAGTGCAATAAAAGAAAGGATGGACTCGTCGTACATCTGGGGACCATGTTTTCAGGCGTTATCCCTAATTGCCGTAAATAAGAACATAATGCTCCTCAATCGGCTGTCTTACGGAAGGCCATCAGGCCCACTCAGCCGAAGGATCAGGAAAAGCTAGAAAAACGATCGCTAGCGTCATAGGGGCCTAGGCTCTGCTGGCTTCTGCCACTCTTTCGTGCTTACCTCCCGGATATTGAACGCCATTTGAAGTCGGAGTTAGGATATAAATTTTCACGGCGGTGGGTTAAGTGATTTGCTTCAGGTCTGTAGTCCTTTAGCGAATACGTTTATAAACAGGAATACCATAGGTTTAGAGGAGAGGGGGAGGGGAAGTTAGAAAACTGTGTAAAGAACAATAACCGTGCCAGTGACAGTCCATAAACAAGATTCTCATGTCTATCTCTCTATCTTCGAATCCGATCAATATAGGTGCTTTTATGTCTGTTGACTATAACCGTCTTTCTCTACATCCATTAGCCTGTCTATTATGCTAGCTATGATTCTGTATCATCATGCAATTCGTTTGTGAAAATAATATTTACCAGGTCATGACATGTTTTAAGATCGTTTTATTTCCTATCGTTTTACAATTTATAATAATAATAATACTCTTTTTGCACTACAAATGGTTTATTTTAACACTCAGCCTAAACCATTTGTTGAGCAAAAAATGTTATTATAATAAACTATACAACGCAATGAATTAAAAATCTTGAAATGTATCATGGTCTTGACATATATTAATTTTTTTTTATTTTGTATTATTTTAACTTTATCGTAATAATAATATTTTTTTTCACCACAAATGGTTTATTTCAGCACTTTCCCTGACGTGGCCTGGTGATTAGAGCACTCAACTCGCAACTTGTAAGTCGCAGGTTCGAATCCAGTCATTGAACATGCTCGCTCATTCAGACGTGGGCCCTTCATTATTATAATGTGACGGTCAATCCCACTTTTTTGTTAGTAAAAAGTACACCAAGAAGGTGGTACTGAGTAGCTGAGGTGCATCCCCTCTAGTCTACCACTTCAAAATTAGGGACGGCTAGCGCAGATAACTCTCGAGTTGCTTTGCTCGAAATTTAACACACAAAGAAATTTCAACAGTTGTTTAAAAACCTTAGCAGTTAATATATTAGACGTAATAACACATACTGAGATACCTTTACGCTAGCTTTAAACACTTCCAAACATAGAATACGGTGTTAACTACCGGGCTAAGCCAAGAGCTATTAGTTTTCTTATGACGTGTGTGATTTCTAATTTCTAATCAAGGAACTTATTTTTTGTATTTATTTGGTATCCCTACTACATTTAGTGTACGGCAGTTATAGAAATAACGATTTGTTTAAATAAATAACTCTATATCAAGCTACCAGTTTATAATCTTTCTCATCCTAACAAGCATGTGAATTCAGACACAAATATTTCATCACAAGTTTAGAAGGTTTGTTATGTTTGTTAGTTTTTCGTTAAGCGCAAAGCTACGCAATGGGCTATCTGGCTAACATCCATAATATTTTTGATTAAAATTATAAAATATTAAAAACAACATCCATAATATTTTTGAGTAAAATTATAAAATATTAAAAACAACATCCATAGTATTTTTGATTAAAATTATAAAATATTAAAAACAACATCCATAATATTTTTGATTAAAATTATAAAATATTAAAAACAACATCCATAGTATTTTTGATTAAAATTATAAAATATTAAAAACAACATCCATAATTAACATGATATGACTGAATTAAGCAGCTTAAAAGTATGTTCACATCTCATTAAAAACCGGAACTACAATGAAATATCTAATCTAAAGTTGTTTAAATATTAACATGATATGACTGAATTAAGCAGCTTAAAAGTATGTTCAAATCTCATTAAAATTCAAACATTAATAAATATAAACTAACGGGTTATTTGAAGTTATGAAACACCGGGATAAACTATGCCCTAGTGTCAACATCAATGTATCCGAGTAAAGCTTCAAAGTGATATTTGTGTTGTGTGTTAATGTATCCTTATATTTTGCTTAGGTGTTATTTTGTAGTCAGTCTTACACATTATCATTCTACGACTACTCCAGCGAGGGGAGTGGTTAACAAATCCGTACGTTTGATGTATTTGAAATATTGGAGATATTGGAACGTAGGCAAAACTACTATTTATATTTCAAATATAACCTCATTGTTTAGCCCTTGACAATAATCCCGTGATATACAAAACTACTATTTACACTTCAAATATAACCTCATTCTTTTGCCCTTGACAATAATCCCGTGATATACAAAACTACTATTTACACTTCAAATATAACCTCATTCTTTAGCCCTTGACAATAATCCCGAGATATACAAAACTACTATTTACACTTAAATATAACCTCATTCTTTAGCCCTTGAGAATAATCCCGAGATATACAAAACTACTATTTACACTTCAAATATAACCTCATTCTTTAGCCCTTGACAATAATCCCGTGATATACAAAACTACTATTTACACTTCAAATATAACCTCATTCTTTAGCCCTTGACAATAATCCCGAGATATACAAAACTACTATTTACACTTCAAATGTAACCTCATTCTTTAGCCCTTGAGAATAATCCCGAGATATACAAAACTACTATTTACACTTCAAATATAACCTCATTCTTTAGCCCTTGACAATAATCCCGAGATATACAAAACTAATATAGTGATGCATCTACACTAACATTATATAAACAAGTTAGTTTCCATATTCTTCCCCCCCCTCCAAACGTATGTTATTAAATTTTATGTAATGTGAATTTT
>NW_013667374.1:25822-31438 GCF_000517525.1 Limulus polyphemus | reverse complement strand
ATATCACAAATAACATCCATAATATTTTTGAGTAAAATTATAAAATATCACAAATAACATCCATAGTATTTTTGATTAAAATTATAAAATATCACAAATAACATCCATAATATTTTTGAGTAAAATTATAAAATAACAAAAACAACAGCATCAATTCTTGGAGCGTCTATGGACATCGTCAAGTTTCAACATAAGTGCATAATGTTAACATACAAAGGAAATGTTAAACAGGTTATTTTGACATGCATGTTTAATGTTGATTGAGAACACAAAGAGGATGATTATTTCAGCGGCATGTCTGAACAGGATGTAGCAATCGACCATTTTGGGAGGAAATCAAACCCTGCTCAGACTCAAGCCCAACGTTAAAACAAGAATAGATTGATTATTCCAGCGGTGTGTATGAACAGGATGTCAAATTAACCATTTTGAGGTGAAATCACACCGTGCTGTCATCGAGGCTCAATAATTCGTCACAAATTTCTCAAAGATATTAGCTTATGAATGTTAAAGATTTGGATTCTAGAATATATCTACACAAACAAGGGCAATTTGACATCTTGTGCTAGATATGAACTCCGAACTTCTCGGTGTGAGGGTGTTAAGATCCAGGTGTAAAAACGGTTAATAAAGCTAAAATAAATTTTGGAAAAGTATTCGAACTCCGAACTTCGAGGAGTTTTGGTATTAAGCTATTACTGTAAAAACAGTTAACTAAACTAAAATTACTTCTCAAAAATGTGTTTCAACTTCGAACTTCGAGGAGTCTGGATGTTAAGCCATTGGTGTAAACTGGTTAACAAAACTAAAGTTATTTCTTGGAAACATGTTTGGACTCAAACTTCGAGGAGTTTGGATGTTAAGCCATTGGTGTAAACTGGTTAACAAAACTAAAGTTATTTCTTGGAAACATGTTTGGACTCAAACTTCGAGGAGTTTGGATGTTAACTTATTGGCGTAAAAACAATTAACAAAACTAAATGTATTTCTTGGAAATGAGATGACACAAGCATAAGGAAGTCACAATTAGAGTTAGAGTCTTTCCTGTATCTAGGGGGGGGGGGTCCTGTGTTTTAAATACAACCTAAAAACAAACAAAAATGGCTCCAATGTTGAAAATACAAATCTATAGTGTTGAAACTACAGAATGGAAAGGTATCGCAGTATGAGAGGTATTTGTGGAAGTAGGATTCAAACCACAAGTGGTATAGAATGTGGGCCAGATTTAATCTCTATTTACAATCTCACGTAGGTGTTGGAATAGGAGGGCCAGGGTCCCTATCTCTTACACGGGGAAGGGGAGGACAACACCACCTTCACACTTTCCCCCAATTAATTCCATTATCTATGAGGTTTCCACAACTTCGATTGAATTTTCAGTCCAAAAAAAAAAACAACACTCTCTATAAATATATGAAGATTTTCAAATAACTTTAATAGCTGGATGTAAGAAAGTGAAATAATAATACACATATAGAATGAGATGTAAAAAATATAATGTACGTTAATCGTTAAATTATTTATTTTCACATTAATTTAGCTTGGGTTTTATTCCTGATTTCCTTATATTCTGGGCCCCAATGCATTTAGATAGATATATAACTGCTGATATTCATATAAATATAATAGTACTGTCTGTTGTCTGTCCATGTAACCACTTAGCAGGGTTTATGGGCGTTTTTTTTTGTTTTTTTTTTTTACAATTACATATAAGGGAAGCAACTTTTCGTGTACTGAGATAACCTTTCATTAATCATGAATTTTCATAACTTCCGTCCAGGGGACCAGTACCCCAGCTAGTTGTTAATATATAAACTCCAAAGAACATTCATTGTTGCTCGATTTACCATTTATTATACGTGCGAGTTCTTAAACCACGGATTTGTTTGGTTTTTGTTTATCAGAAAAAGCTACACAATGGCCTATCTGTGCTAATATCTTTTGCATTATATGCCCTAAGATTTGCTGCTGATCTATGAGGTGGGGGAGCAAACTCTTTGAAGAAAGTGAATAGGTAAAATATGTCATTAGTCATTTGAAAGATGTCACGTTATATGGGACATTCAGTAAAAGAAGTGACTGAAAACATTTTCAGCCTACACTTATGTTGTGAAAAAGAGATAACTTTCTTGATTTTATATTCTATTATGTAGCATGTAGGGTGAAAACACTCTCGTTTCAACAGAGGGATAAATACGTTTGATATGCATTTGGACTTACTTCTAGAGAGCTGCCCCCCCCCCCCACACACACAAATAATATTTTAATTCGAGTAATTAACAATGTGGAGGCAAAAAAAACAAACAAAAAAACAATTTGGAACAAAGTGAATCCTTAGAGTTTTCCATGGAAGCAGAAAAATTCATACCACAAGGCTCCGAAACCACACTCCAACTCAATATAGAGCTAGGCTCTTATCCATAAATTGAAAGTTATAGTAAAGGAAAGAGAACCTTCCGACTCAAAACGACATTGCGGTGGAGCTGGACTTATCTACTGGAATAGTCCAGAGAAACTGGACCATGTACTGTTCAGATCCTCTGTTCCACTTTATTTCTTCTTCTTCTTCTTGTTTATGGTCTTGAAATTCTTCTCAGAAACTTGATACAAAGGATATTACGCTGTTAAGAAGTAATGGGTAATTCATGGTCAACAGATTGAGCACAGTTGACACTGAGAGAGAATGTAATTCAAATGGAAGCACGGATACTGAAATATACTGGTGCACGATTAACTTCTAATACGTGGTTATCATTTTTAGGTTAACTAAGAATGGTCTATTATTTCGTTACGACACTTGAAAGATCGTGGTTGAACTTATTATTCTAAAATTAATATGTTCCATGTCCAATCTTGACTACGCATGACTAATTCTTATCCGATAATGTCGAAAGCTTTAGTTTTTGTCATGCTCAAAGCTACTCAGTGGACTATCTGTGCTCTACCCATCGCGGGTATCGAAACCAAATTTATAACGTTGTAAGTCTTCACATTTATCACGAGCCACAATTCCTCGGCCGGGCGTCAAATAGTAGTTAGTGGATCATGGCGTCCAGTGTTCGAAGTGTGATATAACTGAACATACTCCGGTTGTGGAACGTTAATCCCATTAATCGGTTCATAGAGCCGGACAAATCCTTTGTGGAGACGACAACTACTGAATGACTGCTTTCTCTTCGATAAGTAGATCATAACTAGGGACAAATATGCCTGAACCTTAGGAGTTATTTGTTATTAGCAGCAAACTCGAATTAGTCGTGGATCATATACATAGGTAAAGTAAGATCTGAGTCGATACAGAAGATTTTTACTTGTTACTAGCAGCAAATTCGAATTAGCCATGGATCATATACATAGGTAAAGCAATATTTGAGTCAATACAGAAGATTTTTACTTGTTATTAGCAACAAATTCGAATTAGTCATGGATCATATACATAGGTAAAGCAAGATTTGAGTCAATACAGAAGATTTTTACTTGTTATTAGCAACAAATTTCGAATTAGTCATGGATCATATACATAGGTAAAATAAGATATGAGTCGATACAGAAGATTTTTACTTGTTACTAGCAGCAAATTCGAATTAGTCGTGGATCATATACATAGGTAAAGCAAGATTTGAGTCGATACAGAAGATTTTTACTTGTTATTAGCAGTAAATTCGAATTAGTCATGGATCATATACATAGGTAAAGCAAGATTTGAGTCGATACAGAAGATTTTTACTTCTTATTAGCAGCAAATTCGAATTAGTCATGAATCATATGCATAGGTAAAGCAATATTTGAGTCAATACAGAAGATGTTTACTTGTTATTAGCAGTAAATTCGAATTAGTCATGGATCATATACATAGGTAAAGAAAGATTTGCGTCGATACAGAAGATTTTTACTTGTTATTAGCAGCAAATTCGAATTAGTCATGGATCATATACATAGGTAAAGCAAGATTTGAGTCGATACATAAGGTTTTTACTTGTTATTAGCAGCAAATTTGAATTAGTCATGAACCATAAGAAAGATTTGAGTTGATATAGTCTGTTTGTTTGTAGTTAAGAGCAAAGCTACACAATGGGCTATCTTTGCTCTGCCCACCACTGGTATCGAAACCCAGTTTTTAGCGTTGTAAGTACGCAGACATACCACTGTGCCACTAGGAGGGGGGCGTTTATATTGTCACCAGAAACTTTCTAATTCGTATTCACAGTTAATGCTAATCACCAAAAGAAACGATTAAAGCTTATTTATACTGAATATCTGGGTGTAGGATTTGTCCTGTTTTATTTTTCTTCTTCTTCGCGTGGGTTCACTTCCTGAAACTGATCTACTACTTCTTAGTATAAACGAAACTCACTTGTTTCTAATCGCATTCGTTGCTGTGATTTCGATTTTCATTCTCTAATGCATAGTGCATTTTACCATATTTGAATTACTAGGACTAGAAAAAGTACAATGCTAATCCGTCTCAAATTCTAAATCTCAGATCTCGAGTTATCGATTTGTTTCTTTTTGTTTTGTTTACTTTTTGTTATTATTCAGATAATATTCGGCCTAACATATCAACTATCGAGGTTTATCATAAATTATACGTTATTCTTTTACAAAAATGCACATCTTTTATTTTATTCATCAACAAATTCATATTTATTTCTTGTATTTAAAAAAAAGTGTAGGTCCACGTTAATAGTGCCATTTATATTGTTTCTACATTACAATAACATAACATTAAAACACAATAAGAGACGTTTCGGTCCATCTAGACTGTCCTATCCAATAAATTAAACAAAAAAAAACAACAACTCAAAGCCAGCCATCATCATTCAAATATCTATCAAACTTTCCCTTAAACTCCTTTAAATTAACTGCATCCACCACATCTGAAGGTAACCCATTCCAAAGGCCAACCACCCTCTTAAAAAAAATAAAGTTGTCTTATGATGACTTCTTCCATTCCAAAATTTATTCTCGTGTCCCCTAGTCCCACAATTCTCCCCATTAAATATGAAAAAGATGATGCGTCAATACTATCAGTTCCCTTAACAGTCTTAAACTCCTTAATTATATCCCCTTTAACTCTTCTTTTCTCAAGAGAAAAAAAATTCAGAGATCTTAACCATTCCTGTTATGATAAAATTTCCACCTTCTTCTGAGCTCGTGCAAACAGTAATGAAACCCTTTACACAGCTGGGAGATGTACACACACACTCAACGCACAGGGAAGACACAGGGGCACCGGGGGGTGACAGAAAGGGAGATGGTCAGATCCATTTAATCTAAATTACAGTATTCCTTCAAGGCTTATTTTGAGCAATACTTGTTCGGATGATAACGTACACGCCAAGTGGAGTTAAACAACAATTGCTCGGGTCCTTTTACAAACCAACTAGCCTTAAACAATAGTTATAAAGATCATTTTACAAATCAGCCAGGTTAAACAACGATTATATAATTGTTCAAATCACTTTACAAACAGGTTGTATTTAAACAATAGTTTTAAAAATCATTTTACAAATCAGTCAGGTTAAACAATGATTATATAATTGTTCAAATCACTTTACAAACAGGTTGTATTTAAACAATAGTTTTAAAAATCATTTTACAAATCAGTCAGGTTAA
>NW_013667374.1:23105-25538 GCF_000517525.1 Limulus polyphemus | reverse complement strand
AAATCAGTCAGGTTAAACAATGATTATATAATTGTTCAAATCACTTTACAAACAGGTTGTATTTAAACAATAATTGTTCAAATCACTTTACAAACAGGTTGTATTTAAACAATAATTGTTCAAATCACTTTACAAACAGGTTGTATTTAAACAATAGTTTTAAAAATCACTTTACAAACAGGTTGTATTTAAACAATAATTGTTCAAATCACTTTACAAACAGGTTGTATTTAAACAATAATCGTTCAAATCACTTTACAAACAGGTTGTATTTAAACAATAGTTTTAAAAATCATTTTACAAATTCAGTCAGGTCAAACAATAATTATTCAAATCACTTTACAAGGAGAAAACAATAGGTATCCAGATCATTTTACAAACCAGCCAGGTTAAACAATAATTGTTCCAATCACTTTACAAGCAGGCTGAAGTTAAACAATAGGTATACAGATAATTTTACAAACTAATCAGGTCAAACGTTAGTCATTCAGCTCATTTTATAAGCCAGCCAGATTAAACAGTAGTTGTCTAAATCATTTTACAAACCAGCCAGATATACAAAATATCTGTTCTGATCATGTTATAAACCAACCGGTGTTAAACAATGATCCTTCAGGTCATTTTACAAACCGGTTAGAAATATTTTTCGAACGAATAATCACTGTACTGTACGGCTATTTCAAATGCCTAAACCTTTTTCTGTTTTTCCAGAGTGTTATATCAAGGTAACAATGTATCACTGCTTGCATATACACATTTATGAATATATATATTCGTCTTCATTAGCGGTGTATGTTTTTGAACTGCTAGAGGCCATGCGCATTTGGATAAATCTCATAGATAAACTTTTATATTGGAAAACTAAAAGAGCGTCAGTAGTTCATTGTATTTGAAAGAATGAATACGAATCAGATGTGGGGAAAATTGCACGACGCCATTAGATAGCAGAGTTCGACTAGAACTATTTTCTGCTTCCCAGGTTTTGCGGGAAGTGGATTTTCCGCATGCTTTAACGTTCGCTCTCATCATCTGACTAGGCCCACTTTAGAGGCAGCCAGGCAAGCAGAAGGGCTGAGGAAAAAGCACTAATAACAATCCAGAAGAGATAGAGAGACGATTTAGAGGTTGGCAAGCATTAAAGACACCCAGTACAAAAGATTATTTCATCAACTAACTTAAGTTTACTTGCGCCGGCTCCTACGTCGATGTTGTTCTAAATGAAGGAACATTTAGAGAGATTGTAATAATTTCCTTTTTTTATCTATTGTTCTTAGTATTCGTCGTTTCAAAGGTTCAAAGAGGATAGAAACAAGAAGTAAATGTTCTTTGCCAAGACCAACTAGTCCTGTTTTGTAAGCTGAAGGGCACTTAGAGTTAACCATGTGAAAGACTCCAGTATTCAATAAACAAAAAGACCGTTGTCGTACCGTGCTATTCCTGCCAAACATGTATTAACTCAAATTCTTACATGAAACCTAATCCTCCACGTATACAGCAAAGTAATCAGCACAGACCTAATCGTATAATAGAAGGACTATTAGTAATTTGCCCTGCACGTGCTAATATATTCGGTGATTAAAGTTCTTCTTGAGAAACGTCTTGATGACACATATTTTAAGAAACAGAGAAACACTTTTTCACCATTCTTGACATATTCTGAAGGCAATTAGTTAGTTTCCACAAACTTATCAAAGAGACACTCCACTATGTCTGCTCATTAAGACATGGTATTTGTAACTTCTCATTATGTACTTCTTTTATTATGATTTTGTTCATAAGTTAATTACAAACGTATGTAAGGTTATTCTATGAAAACAGTTTTGAGCCGTCGAGTTCTTGGCCTCTAAAGTTGAATGGGTTTCGTGCTCTGACGTAAGAGTCGTACATACTGCAATACATAATGGACAATTGTTTTCAAATGATCGTTACCAAAAAACTTGTGTTATATACAGTACAACACCTGATGAGCTATACTTGCTACAACACTTGACAATCTAAGTTCTTCAAAACCTTTGACCGTCATAAGTGTTGTGTATATTACAAAACACACTAAGCCAGCTTTCCAAGATGTTCATACGTAATGAAACTTTCCTTAAACACCTTTCCTTCCCTTAATATATGTATATACTAAAATACGTAATGAAACTTTCCTTAAACACCTTTCCTTCCCTTAATATTTGTATATACTAAAATACGTAATGAAACTTTTCTTAAACACCTTTCCTTCCCTTAATATATATATTTACTAAAATACGTAATGAAACTTTCCTTAAACACCTTTCCTTCCCTTAATATATATATATACTAAAATACGTAATGAAACTTTCCTTAAACACCTTTCCTTCCCTTAATATATGTATATACTAAAATACGTAATGAAACTTTCCTTAAACACCTTTCCTTCCCTTAATATATGTATATACTAAAATACGT
>NW_013667374.1:21011-22234 GCF_000517525.1 Limulus polyphemus | reverse complement strand
GTTTCACAACTGTAAGGTTTATTTATCTAATGATGTCCACTTTGAACTTTTCTTTCTTGACTGATGTTTATTTCTTGGACTGTTAAAGTTTGGTTTTGTTTTTCGCCAGACTTGTCCTATAATGTACCAAAACGTAGTGGACAATATGTTGTAATAAACAACGACAACTCACAAATTACGAAAAGTAAAACTAAGCAGTTTATTTTTAAACATCCAAACTAAATGGCTGTATGTTCGATAGATGTTGGATAAGTAGTGCTCATTACAATTAGGCTTAATGAATTTATTACCATATTCTTCATTAACTAATAAAATAAACAAAAACATGTGAAATCTAATGATCAAGTTACGATGCATCTTATTAAGTCATCTTGTTAGCCGTGTTGTTTCAATATCTCTACCAATACTAGTAGTTAAAGAGCTGGTAAAAAACAAAAACCGTGTGGGAGAGTTTTCTATCGAGCTCTTCATAGAGGAATTGAGGCAAGGAAGAGAAAAGATGTGCGTGCCGCGAATTCTTTGACGTG
This sequence comes from Limulus polyphemus, assembly GCF_000517525.1. NCBI lineage: Eukaryota > Metazoa > Arthropoda > Merostomata > Xiphosura > Limulidae > Limulus > Limulus polyphemus. The sequence continues at coordinate 21,707 of NW_013667374.1, read as the reverse complement.
CCCCCCCTCCATTTTTTTATTTTTTATTTTTTTAGTATAGGTTATCTTCGAGTTTAATCGAAACTCCGGATGGAGCTTCGGAAGGTGTTGAAGAAGCTAGGCCTTTCTCACGGCGAACAGTCCCAACATGGCTACGATTCATTACGCCTGGTGTCAGAAATGTCCGACAGTCTTTCGTCTCTGTCAGATGTAGAGTAATGTTGTCCGAACAGAGAAATATGATAAAAACCACAACTTGTATTAAAAAAATGTTTATGTAGAAATAAAAGATGAAAAACGAAGAGATGGACACACAAGTCCCACGAAAAGATCTATTTAATATATGAGTGTCTATATATGAAGATTTAATATAGCTTCTTTTTAAATATGTATTTCATTAAAGTATGTACGTATGCGTACATACACAAACAGATAAATGTGTGTAAGTCACATGATACATACACAAACAGATAAATGTGTTTAAGTCACATGATACATACACAAACAGATAAATGTGTGTAAGTCACATGATACATACACAAACAGATAAATGTGTGTAAGTCACATGATACATACACAAACAGATAAATGTGTGTAAGTCACATGATACATACACAAACAGATAAATGTGTTTAAGTCACATGATACATACACAAGCAGATAAATGTGTGTAAATCACATGATACATACACAAGCAGATAAATGTGTGCAAGTTCC
>NW_013667374.1:18071-20562 GCF_000517525.1 Limulus polyphemus | reverse complement strand
ATAAATGTGTGTAAATCACATGATACATACACAAACAGATAACTGTGTGTAAATCACATAATACATACACAAGCAGATAAATGTGTGTAAATCACATAATACATACACAAGCAGATAAATGTGTGTAAATCACATGATACATACACAAGCAGATAAATGTGTGTAAATCACATGATACATACACAAGCAGATAAATGTGTGCAAGTTCCATGATACATACACAAACAGATAACTGTGTGTAAATCACATGATACATACACAAACAGATAAATGTGTTTAAATCACATGATACATATACAAACACATAAATGTGTGTAAGTTCCATGATACATACACAAAGAGATAAATTAGTTTAAATCACATGATACATACACAAGCAGATAAATGTGTTTAAATCACATGATACATACACAAGCAGATAATTGAGTGTAAGTTCCATGATACATACACAAACAGATAACTGTGTGTAAATCACATAATACATACACAAGCAGATATATGTGTGTAAATCACATTATACATACACAAGCAGATAAATGTGTGTAAGTCACATGATACATACACAAACACATAAATGAATGTAAGTTCCATAATACATACACAAAGAGATAAATGTGTGTAAGTCACATAATACATACACAAACAGAAAAATATGCGTAATTTCCATGATACATACACAAACAGATAAATGTGTTTAAATCACATGATACATAAACAAACAGATCAATATGTGTAAGTCACATGATATATAAACAAACAGATAAATGTGTGTAAGTCACATGATACATACACAAACAGAAAAATATGGGTAATTTCTATGATACATACACAAATAGATAAATGAGTGTAAGTTCCATGATACATACACAAATAGATAAATGTGTGTAAATCACATGATACATACACAAACAGATCAATGTGTGTAAGTCACATGATACACAGATAAATATGCGTAATTTCCATGATACATACACACACAGATAAATGTGTGTAAGTTCCATGAAACATAAACAAACAGATAAATGAGTGTAAGTCACATGATTCATACACAAACAGATAAATGTGTGTAAGTCACATGATATATACACAAACAGATAAATGTGTGTAAGTTCCATGATATATACACAAACAGATAAATGAGTGTAAGTTCCATGATATATACAAACAGATAAATGTGTGTAAGTTCCATGATAAATACACAAATAGATAAATGTGTGTAAGTTCCATGATACATACACAAAGAGATAAATGTGTGTAAGTTCCATGATACATACACAAACAGATAAATGTGTGTAAGTTCCATGATATATACACAAACAGATAAATGTGTGTAAGTTCTATGATACATACACAAAGAGATAAATGTGTGTAAGTTCCATGATACATACACAAATAGATAAATGTGTGTAAGTTCCATGATACATACACAAACAGATAAATGAGTGTAAGTTCCATGATACATACACAAACAGATAAATGTGTGTAAGTTCCATGATACATACACAAACAGATAAATGAGTGTAAGTTCCATGATACATACACAAACAGATAAATGAGTGTAAGTTCCATGATACATACACAAAGAGATAAATGTGTGTAAGTTCCATGATACATACACAAAGAGATAAATGTGTGTAAGTTCCATGATACATACACAAACAGATAAATGTGTGTAAGTTCCATGATATATACACAAACAGATAAATGAGTGTAAGTTCCATGATACATACACAAACAGATAAATGAGTGTAAGTTCCATGATATATACACAAACAGATAAATGAGTGTAAGTTCCATGATACATACACAAACAGATAAATGTGTGTAAGTTCCATGATATATACACAAACAGATAAATGAGTGTAAGTTCCATGATACATACACAAAGAGATAAATGAGTGTAACTCACATGATTCATATTTTGTATTTGATATAATACTCCCAAGTATAGCTTCAAGCTAAGATGTAAAACATTATGATCATTATATTAGTATATTCTACATCCTATTTCCCTATGGTGGCAATCTTAAAAAAATTCGCAAAGAAAACAAATAATGTCATGAAGACTGAAGATGATAATTTATATAGTGGATTTCTGTGTAATAGTGTAATTTCAAAGTTCAAACCGTGCTCAATTCCGTAATGAAGTAGTAGAACCACTCTTAAAATAACTGAAAATAGCCATTAATATTAATTTAAGTGAATACATTTAAAGAAGACCCATCAACCACAAATTAGAAAGTTTGAAATAAAAATTCGGGCGACTTTAATATTAACTAAAAGCTAGAGCACCACTTTTTGTACTGTTATTATACAGGGAACGTTGTACAAAACATAGTACCACACAACCAGCATCATTGGTTATATTTGGTGGTATAAGTTTTTCATAATACTTTATACAGGAAACGTTGTACAAAACATAGTACCACACAACCAGCGTCATTGGTTGTATTTGATGGTATAAGTTTCTCATAATATATTATACAGGGAA
>NW_013667374.1:7699-17071 GCF_000517525.1 Limulus polyphemus | reverse complement strand
GTCATTGGTTGTATTTGATGGTATAAGTTTCTCATAATACTTTATATAGAGAACGTTGTACAAAACATAGTATCATACAACCAGCGTCTTTGGTTTTATTTGACAGCAAAAGTTTTTTTAAGTAGGCTATAAAAGTGACTCGTCTTCGTCGCCAAGTTTCGTAACCCACAAAGAGACACATAAAAAAAACAAAAAACAGTTTCATTCTCAAGAGATAAGGTGGCGACACCTGTCAGCCATGCATGTAGGCACTCATACGTTAGAATTATGCTAATAATTAGTCTCGATAAGAGAATAGAATCCTTGGATGTATTTGTATATCTTATACATATAGCTTTATATATATATCTGAATTGGGCCCGGCATGGCCAGATGGTTAGGGCGCTTTACTCGCAATCTGCGGGTCGCAGGTTCGAATCCCCATCACACCAAACATGTTCGCCCTTTAAGCCGTGGGGGCGTTATAATGTGGCGGTCAATCCCACTATTCATTGGTAAAAGAGTAGCCCAAGAGTTGGCGGTGGGTGGTGATGAATAGCTGCCTTCCCTCTAGTTTTACACTGCTAAATTAGGGACGGCTAGCGCAGATAGCCCTCGTGTAGCTTTGCGGGAAATTCAAAACAAACAAACAATATATATCTGAACATATTTGATTGATTTATTTCATGCTGTGTATGTATGTATATATATATATAATATATAAGTTTTTTAATGTCATAATGTTCAAGGTATATAGTTTTAAATGTTTATAGCAGATGTTGCACATAGTTTTAAGTTATAATTTACAAATTGCTCAAACTAATGACTGACTGCTTGCTTTTCGTTCACCCCACCTCTTTTTCCCTCCCAAATTTCGTATATGACGATAATATGAGAAGGGTGGTCTTTCAAGAAGCAGGTGGAAACCAGATAAGTTAATTAGAAACAACAAATTGACTCATTAAAACAGATCTCAGCCAACCATGTGTGTCGCGAGAAGTGTGAAAAATTATGTCACATTCAGGGCGTGTGCGTTTCACACGTGGCCGTCAAAATAAGGGTAATACAGCTGCTTCGCCTGTCAGTCCAAATTAGTCTGGGCCGCTAAAATTCTTCTTTCCCGAAACGATATTCTATTTCGCTATGTAGACTGTTTCTTTCCCGAAACGTATGGCCTCCACTGAGTGTAAGGTTTCATATGACTAAATATTATCGTGCGTGACAAACATCCTGCCAAGTCTGTAAAATTAGCTTAAAAATAAGTTGGGCCTTTTTAACCTCACATGCTATATCACACGAAGAGTATATAACCGCGGAGTATTTGCATGGTTAGACTACACTATTTAAATTTGAATGATTATTAAACAATCCTTAAGGGAGCGTTTATACAGCTAGTAGAGACTGGTATGCTATGTACTAATAAGGAACTCAACTATCTGTCAATTCATTCATATACAGATAGTTAGTATATGTTTCGATTCTACATATAAAACTCCAGAACGATTCAGTTTAAGGCTAAGTACGGGTGTTTTGTAAGTATTTTAATACGAGCTGTATCTGCAGATTACGTCTCTTGGAACTGAGTATTTCACGAAGTTCATGGGTACTTTATACGGAGTTTAGCTTTGGTGTTAGATTAGAGCGTGTTTCACAGTTACGCTCTTCAATGCGGAGCCACTCTATGCTGTAATCCACTTTTATGCTCTTCAATGCGGAGCCACTCTATGCTGTAATCCACTATTATGCTCTTCCATTCGGGGCCAGTCTATGCTGTGATCCACTATTATGCTCTTCCATTCGGGGCCAGTCTATGCTGTAATCCACTATTATGCTCTTCAATTCGGGACCAGTCTATGCTGTAATCCACAATTATGCTCTTCAATTCGGGACCAGTCTATGCTGTAATCCACAATTATGCTCTTCAGTTCGGGGCCAGTCTATGCTGTGATCCACAATTATGCTCTTCAGTTCGGGGCCAGTCTATGCTGTGATCCACAATTATGCTCTTCAGTCTGGGGCCAATCTATGCTGTAATCCACAATTATGCTCTTCAGTTCAGGGCCAGTCTATGATGTGTTCTTTTTAATTTTACGTGTAAAATGGATCCCAAAACAAAAATGTATGTGTATCGTTAAATATAGTTCTAATATCTTCGAATTTTCGTACAAAGCTACACAAAAGGACTATCTGCGCATAGCCGTCCCTGAACTGATAGGCTAAAGTCATCTGAAAGATCCGTCTAATGCTTGAAAAAGATCAAAGGTCCAGCTTCCGGTAGGCGTTAAAAAAGAAGGCCTACTTGACCTTTTTACCATCAATCTAAATATGTTAATCTCGATCCTAAGACCGTACTATTTTTTTCCATGACGCAATAAGAGTTTATCTTGGCAATGATTGAAAGTTGGGATTTAATGAGGTTATGACGTCGTTTCCGCTATGCTGTCATGTAAGTTTTACACTCTATTAAGGGTGTAATTAATGAGCTTTCTAGTTTTATTGTATAAATAAAACAAATCTTTGTTGACTGGCGTCACCTAGTTGAACTTCAGTAACTCCCTTTGATTTTATGGGTACTACTACCACTTCAGATGTAAACAGGTTTCCAAAAGCGATAACAGCATACGTAATAAGTCCCTAACGAAACTCCTAAAAGTAATTTACACATTAATGCATTTCTCATATCGCTAGCTTTACTTTAATAACTGGAAAAAATATTCGTTTACAATCAGCTAAGTAATACGTGAGTTAACGCTAGGTGAATACTTAATTCACAACTGAATCCCCAGTTCAAATATAACTCAGTTGCAATTAGGATTTGGTGTCAAGTTATAATCCTGGGTCAGTTTGTACAGTGTTTAGTTGGATTTTAGGTAAATACGGAATTCAAGTCTTTATTTCAATGAAAATTCATACAAAATACGGTTTTCTTCTTATACGTAGTTCTGTTTGGTCTTGGAATTAGTTAAATATGTATTCTATAATAACACATACCAGCTAAACACGGGTTTAATCTTGGCATTAAATGAATGCTTAATAATAGCACCATATTTCAGATCAAAGATATTTTAACCTTAGTGTTAGCTGGATACGTAAACATAATAACACATTTCGTTTCAAAGATAACGTATAAGGGGTTTCACTTGGTGCTAGATTAATACGTAAACATAATAACACATTTCGTTTCGAAGATAGTGTATAAGGGGTTTAACATTGGTGTTAGATTAATAAGTAAACATAATAACACATTTCGTTTCGAAGACAGTATAACGATTCACGCCGTATAGAGTTTATTTGAATCGAAATGTGTTATTGTGTTTACGTATTAATCTAACACCAATGTTAAACACCTTATATACTGTCTTCGAAACGAAATGTGTTATTATGTTTACGTATTAATCTAACACCAATGTTAAACACCTTATATACTGTCTTCGAAACGAAATGTGTTATTATGTTTACGTATTAATCTAACACCAATGTTAAACACCTTATATACTGTCTTCGAAACGAAATGTGTTATTATGTTTACTTATTAATATAAGTGAAACACCTGATACGCTATCTTCGAAACGAAATGTGTTATTATGTTTACGTATTAATCTAACACCAATGTTAAACACCTTATAGTGTTAGAAGAATACGTAAATATGATAACACATTTCGTTTCGAAGACAGTATATAAGGTGTTTAACATTTGTGTTAGATTAATACGTAAACATAATAACACATTTTGTTTCAAAGACAGTATATAAGGTGTCTAACATTGGTGTTAGATTAATACGTAAACACAATAACACATTTCGATTCAAATAAACTCTATACGGCGTGAATCGTTGGTGTTAGAAGAATATATATCTATAACTGTTCGAAACAAATATGTCTTATACGAAAATTTCTAATTTGGGTTATGATAACCTTGAATTATTGTACTAATATCTACCGAATTAACTTTATGATAACCTTGAATTATTGTACTAATATCTACCGAATTAACTTTATGATAACCTTGAATTATTGTACTAATATCTACCGAATTAACCTTTACTATTACCATTACTTAACGTCTAAGAAATATGTTTGTTTAGTTTTTGAAAACAAAATAAAATTAAACGTTCACATCTTTCACTCTAGGTAAATGATACCGATTGGTTTGGGTCGTTAGTTTCTACTCCAGACTCAGCTTTAAAGGAAAGCTAGTTAAAGTTATTCATGCTAATATAGAAAGGAAAAGATGAAAGAGTTACGTTTTTTGTAACTGTGGTTATTCTAGCATGTGGTTAAATGACAGATTTTTTTATTTTTAGTATCCAATGTATGGTGTAATAATTTCAGTAAATTTCAAAGAACAGAAAGTTAAGTAAGAGAACCTTAGGGTGTGCAAGGGTTAATATTCACCCATGCAGGGTGTGCAAGGGTTAATATTCACCCATACAGGGTGTGCAAGGGTTAATATTCACCCACACAGGGTGTGCAAGGGTTAATATTCACCCACACAGGGTGTGCAAGGGTTAATATTCACCCATACAGGGTGTGCAAGGGTTAATATTCACCCATACAGGGTGTGCAAGGGTTAATATTCACCCATACAGGGTGTGCAAGGGTTAATATTCACCCACACAGTGTATGTACATATACATCACTATGTGTGTTTGTGTACTTGGTGTTCTTTTTAATTTACAAACATTTAAGGCCCGCCATCGTCAGGTGGTTAGGGCGCTTGACTCGCAATTTGAGGGTCACGGGTTCGAATTCCGGTCTCACAAAACAAGCTAGCCCTTTTAGTCGTGTGGAGGCGTTATAATGTGACGGTCAATCCCACTAGACAAACACGTTCCAAGAAAACCAGTACCGAATTGAATGTAGAACGAAACGTGAATAAGATTAAACACAAAATAGGATTTTTGATTTAATTTCATTGCAAACATTGTGTTCTAATCATATCTAAGTGTTTGTTTCCTTTGTTTGTTTTTAATTTCCCGTAAAGCTACACGAGGGCTATCTGCGCTAGCCGTCCCTAATTTAGAGGTGAAAGGCTAGAGGGAAAGCAGCTAGTCATCACCACCTACTGCCAATTCTTGGGCTACTCTTTTACCAACGACGTTGAATTAATCATTTATACACTTGAGTAGACTAGCACGCGTGACCTCAATACCTGTAACAATATATTAAACTAACACTAGAACACGTAGCGAAACTGCAAGTCTTATGTAGTAACGTATGCCAAATATGTTATATGCTTGATGTTTTGAAGTAATCCTATGTTTGCTTGTGTTTACTGTAACAAAGAGACGAACACATTACCAACTCAGACCATGTGGTAAAACAATAACACCTGGCACACCACCAGTTCTTGAAAGGCGGGTGCTTAAACTCACACAGTATTGTTGACTCACAGTCTGTCAAATCGACAGTCAACATCCAGCATTGTTGATGTAGTATTTGTTAGCGACTGATGAACCGGAAACCCTTGTCATCAGCAAGAGTTATAAGAAGGAATGGAATGGCCATTAAAGTCTGGCTAGATGGTGCCAAGCTGTCTAGGAAGTTCGGATCTTGGTGTAATAGCATCAACAGCTTGCCATCTTTATCTTATGTTTCTGGTGTAGTTTCATTGGATTGTCTGTTGTGTCCACTGCAGAGAATCGAACCTCGGATTTTAAAGTTCTAAGTCCGTAAATGTACGGCTGTCCCACCAAGGCCCGGCATGGCCAGGTGGATAAGGCGCTCGACTCGCAATCTGAGGGTCGCGAGTTCGAATCCCCGTCCCACCAAACATGCTTACCCGTTCAGCCGTGGGGGCGTTATAATGTGACGGTCAATCCCACTATTCATTGGTAATAGAGTAGCCCAAGAGTTGGCGGTGGGTGGTGATGACTAGCTGCCTTCCCTCTAGTCTTACTCTGCTAAATTAGGGACGGCTAGCGCAGATAGCCCCAGTGTAGCTTTGCGAGAAAATCAAAAACAAACAAACTGTCCCACCAGAGGACGAAATGCTAATAATAGGAAAAGTTAAAAAAATTGAGTCTTGTCCAGGTAGTTAGGGCGCTTGACGCGCACTCTGAGGGTCGCGGGTTCGAATCACCGTCCCACCAAACATGCTCGCCCTTTCAGCCGTGCGGGCGTAATAATGTGACGGTCAATCCCACTATTCGTTGGTAAAAGAGTAGCCCAAGATTTGGCGGTGGGTGGTGATGACCTTCCTTCTAGTCTTTCACTGCTAAATTAGGGACGGCTAGCGAAGATAGCCCTCGTGCAGCTTTGCGCGAAATTCAAACCAAACTTATATAAAGGGTGCATTTTTCATTGTCCTTTTTATCATGTAAGCTTTCTAGTCCTTCTCGCTGATCTTCAAGTTTGAATTTTTGCTGCTTTGCTCTTTCGAGAATTGTTTCGATTTGTTTTTCAGTTCCCCTCTAGTTGTGTCAGGCTGCTGGTGACTGGTCAACATATTTGACATTTGTTGGATACTACTCAAACAAATGTATGCCATTTTTATCTATTCATGCCTATAATAGAAACTACTTGGACAAAAATTATCAGACCAATGCTCTGTAGGCTAGACAGCCTGGTCAAGGACGTGGTGGGTCAACCATATGGGAAACATAACAACAATTATATGTACAAAATAAATTTTGTAAATCAGTAGTCAACTGACCACAGACTACAGTTTAAGATCGAGAAATGTGTTATCTCCGTAGTTGATCGCTCAGCTCGTGTGGGCTTTTGTTGAGATCACAAAAAGTAGCAGCAGCACCTACACAGACTCAGAAAGGTGCTACCATGTCTGACGAGTTCTAGTCTGAAGAGTCAGAGGTAAACGATAGAAATGGAACATCTTCAAGTCTGAAGAGTCAGATGTAAACGATAGAAATGGAACATTGTCAAGTCTGAATAGACAGAAGTAAACGATAGAAATGGAACATCGTCAAGTCTGAATAGTCAGAGGTAAATAATAGAAATGGAACATCGTTGACTCTTAACCTTTTGGTAGTAGCTGTGTTATGGGGCAAAAAAGGCATCAATATGAATGTACTATACATCTCTTTACCCTTCCAATGTGTTGATTTGTCAATATATTTATATAACATAGAACCTAATTTTACGATCCCCCCCTCCCCCCTGGCGTGGCGTTTTGGGTTAAGGCGTTCAAGTATTATAGTGTCTTCAGAGTACCCAGACCAGGACTTCTGGCTGGAAATTCCACGACTCCTGTATATTTTGTTCAATTAAGCTCATTACCATCCTTCCAATGTGACTTTGGGCAATCTATACAGCGTTAGAACAAAGCCTCGTATGATTTCGGCGAGAAAAAAAAAACTTTGTGGTGCACCATTGTACAGACCATATCTTTGATTGAAGAGTAGGTCAGGATGACCCATAAATTTCTCCACTAATGCAATAAACAAATGTTCCGCAGATGTAAAGACTGGATTGGTGCCAGAAAGTCCCTTTACAAACTTGTTGTTTCTTTAGCAAAGTGTGGGTCGTGATTTAGGTATGCTAATGCCCCACAAGGGATACATTTTAATGGAACTTACATTAATTGTGTTCAATGAAGAAATGGGCTCCTAAAATATTCTTTAATTTCAACTTTTTTCTTTATTTGGCTGATGAAAAATAAATCCCACGCATTCATTTAATTTCATTTATTCACTTAATTGGAGAGGTTACATTTTTCTAGCTCAGCAAGCAACAGCGTTACCATGGAAGCACGGTAATTTGTTAAAAATTGATTAAGTTACTATCGCAGGTTAATGTAGGGGGCATATAAATATTTTATTTATTTCTTAACCGCTTAACTATTTTTATAAATACATTTTTTCTCAATTAAAACGCATGTAACATAAGCACATTAAGTAGAAGTCTGAATGATAATAAACCGAAATAGGTGTTTCAAGTAATTATCTCATAAGTACCAAATGTAAATAAATAACATGTCACAACTGGATACACTTTCGTGCATGATCTCATTAGGAGGTCTTCCCATATGTTACAGATATATGTGTGTGTTGCTTAAAGTCGTTTAATAAATATTAAAGATAAAACAAACACTATTTATTTAATACGTTTCCACATTGAAACTTCAAAGACCACAGACAGCAGCGTTTTGGCGCGTATGAAATTGTAAACCGATATGTAAAATATATAGCTGTTCCACAAGTAACTAACTCCCATTTTTTTAATTTATACCAACATATCACTCCTGTACCATACTAATCACCGCCCACGCTTTTTGTTTTTACAGACGTACAGTGTCAGTAACTGTATTTCTACGAGTTATACGGATATCTCCTATTCCTCCTCATCAACGGTTTATCTTTAACATTCAACAGTTAATGTACTATCTGGCTAGTACATAATCAGGACACTTTGACCGACAAAAAATTGACGATTTTTGGTGCTGCAAATCGAGTGTTGTCCCCCACAGAAGATATTTAAATATTGAGCAATTAACTTTTGGTCCACCCTGTACTTCACGGCAACGTTTACGCTATTAATTTGTAGTATTTCGCTTATTTATTTATTTATGGCTACAATAATCGTACACAAACGCAAACCTGATATTTGTAACGGTACTTTTTTTTACTTTTGAACATAACCCCAGTGGCACAGCGGCATATCTGCAGACTTACAACGCTAGAAACCGGGTTTCGATACCTGTGGTGGGCAGAGCATAGATAGCCCATTGTGTAGCTTTGTAATTAAATACAAACGAAAAACGTTTTGAAAAGGTTTTTATTTATGTCTTTAAAATAATATTCTAATGGTAAACAATAGAAGACACGTTTAGTTTTGTTTTCAACTTGGCTTCTGCAAACTGCATAAGCTACTTCAATATGTCCTAGCAACGTTAACAGCAAATATTAACAAAGAATTTGTTTTGCCCCTTTCCACCAGTGACTCAGCCGTAAGTCTTCAGGCTTAAGACGCTTAAGATCGGATTTGGATACCAGTGGTGGGCAGAGCACGGATAGTCCATTGTGTAGCTTTGGGCTTCACAAGAAAACAAATGAGCATCTTTCAAATGTGAATTACAAATTTTCAGTGAAACCTGTCGGAAAGAATGAAAATTATTAAATAAACCTACAGCAAGGGGGCTTGGTTTTCGTTAAGAACAAAGCTACACAATGGGCTATCTGCGTTCTGCCCACCGCGAGTATCGAAATCCGATTTTTAGAATCATAAGTCCTCAGACTTTCCGTTGTGTCACCATTTTTTAAACTGTTGCACTTCGTTAATAACCAATAAAAACAAACAAATGAATCTACATCACAGTTAAATAAGAAACTGGATAGGTGTTTAACGTCCCTGTAAAGTCCCGACGAAGGTGTCGTTCTGCCAAAACGTTTACCGGATAACTTTTATCGATTTTTTTTAAATAGTTTTTTTCTG
>NW_013667374.1:0-6779 GCF_000517525.1 Limulus polyphemus | reverse complement strand
AAGTGTAACTTACTTAATAAAGACCACTTTAGAGAAAGTGCATTAAACAATATCAAGTGTAACTTACTTAATAAAGACCACTTTAGAGAAAGTGCATTAAACAATATCAAGTGTAACTTACTTAATAAAGACCACTTTAGAGAAAGTGCATTAAAGAATGTCAAGTGTTAGTTATCTAAAGAAGCCAACTGTAGAGAGAGTGCATTAAACAATATCAATAATATCTTATCTAAAGAAGACCAAATTAGAGGAATTGTATTAAACAAAATGATCTTTAAGTTACCTAGAGTAGGCCAGCTAAGAGGATGTACATAGATACTAGTTTTCGTTTTTAAGAAATCCACTCTGGAGGGTTTACTTCAATGAAAACTTACTTTAGTTTTTGGTGTTGTTTTTTCCACTCAGCATTTCACCATAAAAATAATTTCAATCAATTACAACAAGTTTATTACTTCATAATATTCATTATCGAAGATATAAATAAAACTATCCGGTTAATCTTAAATAGTTCTGCCTTAGAGGGTATGAACAGAGGTGTCCAAAACAAATAAGGTTTGCCATCAACTGTCGAATTGTAATTAAACAAAATCAAGTAAGCTAGAAAGGGGATCTTTCAAATGGGATGGTATGGAAATGAAACTATCTTTTTACTTTGAGGTGTCGAATATATAACCAAAACCAATCAGATTACATTAAGGAATATTACTTAGATCACAGGCTCCCAAACTCATTTTAGTCTGAAGCTCCCATGATGGGAATAATAAAGTTTGGGGCCCTCCCAATTATAACTTTAGCATGGTGATTGAAAAACAATGCCATAGTAAAAACAATAACATCTCTTTTTCAACATACTATATCATTTAATTAATTCAACATAACTTTTATCGGCTTATTGTTTATTTTGAATTCAAATTAATTTAGCATCTTTGTTTTCGGCCCATTTTTTGGCGGCCCTCCAGAAAAAGATTCACGGCTCTCAGGGGGCCCGCGCTCCCACTTTGGGAAACACTGACTTAGAGAATGTAAATAAATAAAACCAAATTCAGTAATTTCACTAGTCCACTTTAGACGCTATAGGGAGATGAAACCAAGCTGGTGAAATCAAAGAGACTAATTTAGAAAATAGAAATAAACAATTCTAAACACATTAATCTAAATAGTATACTGTAGGAGGATGAAAGAAACCAGAACCAATCAAATTTTATTAAAGATCTCGTTTAGGACAAAAAAAATTGTTTAGACTAAATTAGATAGTTTACTCTACAGGTTAAAAGTAAAACAGAAATTGTTATCGTAAATAATGTACTTCGGATAATAAAAATACGCAAATCCAGATATATGATTTTAGAAAGACTCCTATAATGGATTAAAGTAAATTAAACCAGGCAGTTTACTTAAAGAATATGCATGAACAAGATCAAGCAGTTTACTTAAAGAATATGCATGAACAAGATCAAGCAGATTGTTTTTATCATTATACGTTAAAAAACAAAAATGAAAAAAAAACATAATAATTTTAATATGTCCCTTTTTTTATAGGGTTAACGTATATCAAATTAAACAAATCATTTTAAGATGTTTCATTTCCAGACCATAAATAAATGAAATGAAACGTCCTCCTGTGACACAAAGGAAAACTAGATAATTTATAACGTTAGGATTCGACGTTCGCTCCTCCGACGATTACAGCACAGATATCCCACTATTTGGCGTTGTGCTAAAACAAAAGAACAACAACAACGAAACCTAACGGATGGAGTATAAATGGTAAATGAAACCAAGTGGAGTATCGTAAGTATTTGGGGAAAGTAAATAAATCAAACCAACGAGTTTATTTTAAATAGTCTCTGGGGAGGAATGAAGAAACAAGTAAATTATTTTCATTAGAAAAATTTAGGAAATTTATACAAACAAGTATTATTTTGTTACAAGTTATAATCCTTTACCATTAAAACGTGTGTACTTGAGAATGATCGCACCAGTGATCGAAACGTCGTACTTGTCTTAAATATATGTTTCCTTACTGTAAAGGCTCGGCATGGCCAGGTGATTAGGGTGCTAGACTCGCAATCTGCGGGTCCCGCGTTCGAATCTCCATCACATCAAACATGCTCGCCCTTTCAGTCGTGGGGGCGTTATAATGTGACGGTCAATCCCACTATTCGTTGGCAAAAGAGTATCCCGAGAGTTGGCGGTGGGTGGTGATGGCTAGCTGCCTTCTCTATAGTCTTACACTGCTAAATTAGGGACGGCTAGCGCAGATAGCCCTCGCGTAGCTTTGCGTGAAATTCAAAACAAACAAACCTTACTGTAAAAACAGTAAATTGTAATAAAGTAATACTTATAACCAGTAAGTAAACTCAAAGCCAAACTATTGACTCAAATTAAGTTTAACGTGAAAATTCCACTGGAAAACATTAAGGAAAACAGAAACGTGGCTTTACAGAACACATATATAAGAGTCCATTGTTGGACTCCATTAACTTTATTAGTTTATTTTAGAAGGCTCAACAAGACAAAACAAAAGTTACCTGAATTAAAAAACTGTGCAAACATAAAAATTATTCCAAGGGTTTCATTGTGCACGATACAACAAAAAGTAAAATTTAAAGTTAAAATGTTTCATTTTGAAACCAAAGAAATACTTACCCGCAGCACAACAACATCAAGACAAGGCGAACTTTGAGTTCAGTGGACAGAACACGTTACGCACGACACAATGAAACACGTGACACAATATCATTCAAAGACGTTCATTGTACAACATCCAGTAAAATTAAACTAAAATTATTAATTTTACCTTTCAAGTAGTTCTTATTCTACATGACACATAAAATATAAAATAAACAAAGGTTATCTTTAATGGTTCATTGTACAAGAAGCAATAAATGTCGACCAAAGAATTGTTCATTGTACAAGAAACAAAGTATCTCTACTGGCTCTCTGTCAGAATAATAGAGAATAATATTAAACTAAAATAATGTTAAGTGATTCAGTGTATAATAAACTAGAGATAATATTAGTATAATTTGTTGTGACTACCAGAATAAGCCAGTAGAGATAATATTAGTATAATTTGTTGTGACTACCAGAATGAAGCCAGTAGAGATAATATTAGTATAATTTGTTCTGGTTCATTCTGGTAGTCACAACAAATTATACTAATATTATCTCTACTGGCTTCATTCTGGTAGTCACAACAAATTATACTAATATTATCTCTACTGGTTTATTCTGGTAGTCACAAAAAATTTTTGTTGAATATTGTACAATGAACCACTTAAGATAATCTTGTTTTACCTTTGTTGAGTATTGTCCAATGTATAACTTAAGATAATCTTGTTTTACCTTTGTTGAATATTGTACCATGAACCACTTAAGATAATCTTGTTTTACCTTTGTTGAATATTGTACCATGAACCACTTAAGATAATCTTGTTTTACCTTTGTTGAATATTGTACCATGAACCACTTAAGATAATCTTGTTTTACCTTTGTTGAATTTTGTACAATGAACCACATAAGATAATTTTGCTTTATTTTTATTGAGTATTGTACAATAAGCCGTTAATTTTGGCTTAGTTTGATTTTTTCTACAATGAACTAATTAAGATAATGTTGGTTTAATTTTGCCTTGTAATGTACAAGGAACAGCTTAGAATAATATTAGTTTAGTTTTGTTGTGTCATATAAATCAACCAATTAATTTAACCTTGATTTAACTTAGTTGTGTCTTATACAATGAACAGCTTAGAATAATATTAGTTAATTTTTGTTGTGTCATATAAATCAACCAATTACTTTAACCTTAATTTAGCTTAGTTGTGTCTTATACAATGAACGACTCAAGATAAACTTTGTTTCACTTTGTTCTGTCTTGTGCAGCAGATAACGTAAGGTAATACTACTGTAGATATTTTGTGCCATGAACGCTTTAAAGTACTCTTGGTTTCATTTGTTCTGATTATCGAAATGAACCAGTAAAAATAATTTTGGTTTGGTAAACAAGATTATCTTAAGTTATACATTGGACAATACTCAACAAAGGTAAAACAAGATTATCTTAAGTTATACATTGGACAATACTCAACAAAGGTAAAACAAGATTATCTTAAGTTGGTTCATTGTATAATTCTAAAATAAATTAAAATCAGGATAACGTTATATGGTTCAAAGTATAAACTACGATATATTTAAACCATACTTTGTTTAAGAGATGGGAACCAACGGCAGAAGGATTATCCTAACATTCGACTTTACCAAGAAAATCTTATCTGTGTGTGCATGTTGGGAACCAATCACCAGATGTGAATGTTGGGAACCAATCACCAGATGTGAAGGCTGGGAACCAATCACCAGATGTGAATGTTGGGAACCAAACATCAGATGTGAATGTTGGGAACCAATCACCTGGTGTGAAGGCTGGGAACCAATCACCAGGTGTGAATGTTGGGAACCAATCAGCAGGGAAATTACGATAACATTCGACATTATAAAGTAAATCTTATTTAAACCCTATGTGTGTATGAATGACATATAAGAAAGAAATACTTCTGGTACATCTTGTTATATGTATCACATCTTCATGGAACATGTAGGGTAAATAACTAATAATTCCATTAGATTAATTGTATGTTACTTTCTGTAAGGATTCTGCGTATTGACAAATGACGTAAGATAAACCAGGACAAGGTAAGATACAAAACCGTCAGATTCCACTAATCCATAAAGAGCCATAACACGTAATCCAGTTACAACAAACCTAATCTCATTACCTACCCTATATATTACATTAGCATGAAATCACAGGAACAACCCTTTTAACTCCGAACTCGGCAGGCCCCAGTAGAACATATTATTCTACCTTCCACACTATCAAGAACTAAAAAAAACACACCTTTAGCTCCGAACCTAACGGAACTTGTTATTCTACTTGCTACACTGTCAATAACTAAAAAACACACCTTTAACTTGGAACCCAGCAGAACCCAGTAGAACTTATTATTCTACCTGTTACACTGTCAAGAACTTTTTAGTTCTTGATAGTGTAGCAGGTAGAATAACAAGTTCTACCGAATTCCGTTAGGTTCGGAGTTAAAGGTGTGTTTTTTAGTTCTTGACAGTGTAACAGGTAGAATAATAATTTCTACTGGGTTCGGAGTTAAAGAGTGTGTGTTTTTTTTCACAACTTCATTCGTTATTCTACCAGCTACACTGTAATATGCATCTAAAGTACACGTCTTCAGCACCAAGGGTACCATGCTGATTGCTCAATGCCACCTAATCACTATAGAGTTTTGTTTTATGATGTATTCGTCTCAGTTTGCTCTATCGGATTGGTTTCATTAATCTATATGTTATGTTAATCATTTTTAGTTAAACAAAATTTCTAAATAATTACTGTAATAACACATATCATGTAAACAGCAGATTGTTTATCAGGAAGCGATAAAACCGGAAGCTTTGATTGCGTTAAGCTTCAGTTGTTAAGGAACAGGACGACTTTTGAGTTTGAATGTACTTTAGGAAATGTTCAACAATCTATTATTTTTATTTCATTCAGTCATTGAAAGCGTTTCTGAATATATAGGCTCAAAGAACTTACGTTAAAAAATATAAGGTAACGTTCGTGCTACAGAGAGTAAAACGTGAGGTTCAAACACACTAAAAATCATCTCTTTAAACGCATCAATCTTGGGCTTATTAATTCTGGCTTTGTGGAATGTCAATTCAAGAGATTTTTCATTCTCGCGGTCAAGATACTCAACTTCCTTCTCAAACATATGACAAAAATGCAGCTGCAACACGGACGGCACTTGGCGGTTTGAAATACGAGTGGAAAACTTGTGGGTTGCTGGGAACTTGTAAAATTGTGTTGCCATGTAACCCGTGCCCTGAGCCTTGAGCTGGAATTCTAGACTTCTGGTGTTAGGCCTAAATAGAAGAGCTTTGTGTGAGGAAAGTCATGTGGAACGAAGAGGTTGCCCGGCGTTGATTACTTCAACAGCGCTGAACGTGAATCGGAAGGGGTCTTTCAAAGAACTCGTTCATTACCCGGTCCTGACGTTGGTCAAGACGATCGCTTTGTCGGTCTTCTGTCTCGGGAAACCGTCCGGCCAAATCGCTGTCTATTAACCTCTGAGCTGTTCCCGCCCCGGAACAAATGTTGCACCACCACGTTGAGAAACAAGCAGTCAGCCTTCCAATCGACTCGAACATTGCTGTTCTTTAATTACACCGAAACAATAGTTGTCATTGTTACAGCCGAGGAGAAGTTTAGTGCTGGAGCCCTCCCCCTTAAAATCAGCGGACCTTGAAGACAAAAATGAAAGAGAAAACCGATTCCAATTTGTCTCCTCTAATTGATAAAATCACCAGCTATAAGGAATCGTTTAAACGTCTCGGGACACGGCTCGACTGAACTTGTGATAACGTTCTTTATGTCGGATTTCGATGCCAGCAAGAGGCTGGGAAACATGTTTGTCATCTGGTGAGAAACAAGGGCGAGATTTGCATCTATACACATCTACTAAAACCTTCATGTTTATCAAAATAAAGACAGTCGTGAGTTGAAGAGATGCTTACAGTTTGGTACAGAGACCAACCATTACATATATAGTGTGATGTTAACAGTTCGGTACAGAGACCAACCACTACATATATAGTGTGATGTTGACAGTTTGGTACAGAGACCAACCACTACATATATATTGTGATGCTAACAGTTCAGTACAGAGACCAACCACTACATATATATTGTGATGCTAACAGTTCAGTAC
>NW_013667373.1:242706-247138 GCF_000517525.1 Limulus polyphemus | reverse complement strand
AAATGCGACTGTAGCTTTTTTTCCCCCAAAACTTTGTCTTCAAAATAAGGGTGCGTCTTATATTCCGAAAAATACGGTACTTCCAAATAAAATTTTTATTACAACCAACGTTTCGCCACTGTGGCTTCATCAGGGCTCACTTCTTGATAATTAATTATCAATTATGTTTTTATCATACACATAAATTGTTTACATGTGAATGAAAAACTATGAAAACAACTCAATTTTAATTAGCTTACGACTAACGTGTACAAGGAAAATATTTTTTTTAATTGAAATAAAACATCCTTAAGTTACATTCATATGAAAATGAACTAATAAACAAATGTCTGAAGTCATTTGTTTATTTAACCATCGTATAACGGTATTAGAGAAATGGGTTGTAATCGGATTCTACGGTCATTATCTTAACATTAAAGTTGTAAATTGAATTAAACGAAATCACATCCGACTATTATGCGTCAACTCTAAGCATGTTACACAGGAAATATTAGTCCCCTTTCCAATAGATCGAAGACAGAGACGACGTTAGCTACTGAAATGATTCTGGGCTTGGGCTCAAGAAGCAGTTACTATTCTAAATGAGTGAAACATGATTGCAATGTACTATACTGTGGTCAACGTAAGATAAAATAAAGCACAAAAAAACTGTGGTTCTGGAATTATCTCTTATTTAACTAGTTATCTGAAACGTGTAAGTGAAATCGGTAATCTGAAATTTAGCAATTTGAAGGCATGTGTATAAAAGTATTGGGTTTGTTAGTTGCGTTGGACAGAGTATGTAGTAGTTAATAGAAAATTAGGTACGTACACGTATTAATAGGGGGCATACTCCCCCGAAAAAAAGGGCGTGAAATAAAGCTAGTTCATTCATTCTAGTCCACCTCTTGATCAACGGTAAGTTACTGGATTTGCAGTTCTACAATCAAGGGTTCGACTCCCCCTGATGGACAGAGCACAGATGGCTAGATAATATCTGTAAACAACGTTTCAGTGGTCGCTCTAATCAACTATGCTCTTCCTGTAAAACAGTTATTTATAATATATAAATAATAATATGTGGATGAGATTTTGTAAAGCAGCATGATTACCTTCTACTATCGTTAGCCGACCACGTGAATCAGTAGAGTTCTCAAGTATTTGTAACAAACGGGCCATTTTAAAAACAAAATTAAAAATAATGTCTTCTTCTACAATTTTCTATTACCTTTGTAGTTCTCAAGTACAGTTATTAGTTATTCTAGAAAAAAACTACATTCAGCGCTCCCCAGTGGTTTATAAAGCTAAAAATCGGATTTCGATACATGTTGTGTATATTTGCACTTAACAACAAACAAACTACATTCGGTACACATTTTTGTGTAGTTAATTTTAATGTCATCAGCAGTTTGCAACTTCAACTTTCAACGTCACGATACCAACATATAATTATTTCACACCTACCTGACCGATAATCCCGTTTCTCATCTCTCTAATTTTTTTCCCCATTATTTATATATTTTTTTACACTCCACGAAAATTTTCCGCTAAATCGCGCTTGGGCTGCCTACCTATGCTCCTCCCTCTAGTAGCACAGTCAAGTCATTGAAAATAAGCCTTTTAGGTATTGATTAGCAGCGATTCAGCAATAAAACGTCTCTCCCTGTAATTTACTCATATCATTGTGTTGCATTATGATTTCAGATTTTTTTTCGTGACTTTTTAAAACAAATTCTGGGTACTGAAAAATACATTTGGGGCACGGGCTCACAGTGCCCCTGCCCTGTGACGCCCCTGCTGTTGTCTTAAACAAAATGAATAACGTTGATAGTTATTTTTTATAAGAGTAATTACTAAAAGAAAATTGACATATGTCAAAGAAATATGTATTACGACCCCACCCAGTGGCTCAGCGATAAGTCTGCAAGCTTACGACGCTAAAATTTAGGTTTCATACATGAGTTGGGCAATAAACAGATAGCCCATTATGTAGCTTTATGCTTTAGAACAACCAAACCAAACGGATCTTTTCAAATGTAACGTTTATGACACAAGTTTATTAAAATATGCCCTCCAGTGGCACAGCGGTATGTCTGCAGACTTACAACGCTAGAAACCGGTTTTCGATACCCGTGATGGCCAGATATCGCTTTGTCTGGCTCTATGCTTCCCTACAAACAAACATTTAAGTAAAAAAGAGGGTATCTTCAATAGCCGCAGCTGTAATTAGAACTCAAATCGATCAATAGATAGAGCTATGAGCTAAACGTTTGTACCTGTAAAAAAACTGAGAGACATTCTATGAGCCGCTATGCCGTGGCTAAAAATGCAGGTTATTATTGTTGCTATTGTCCAATTTGTCCATCAGAAACAACAAGGTAAAGTACTTTTTTTCAAATTAGAAATGAGCATTTATATTTTTCACACATATGCTATCCTGAAGGGAACGT
Source organism: Limulus polyphemus (assembly GCF_000517525.1). Classification (NCBI taxonomy): domain Eukaryota; kingdom Metazoa; phylum Arthropoda; class Merostomata; order Xiphosura; family Limulidae; genus Limulus; species Limulus polyphemus. The sequence goes on along the minus strand of NW_013667373.1, from coordinate 244,709 downwards.
TGATGCTTCTAATTAATATCGAAAAGAGTAGATCTAAGACTGTGATAAAACTCTGGAATAGGAGGAAAGCCTCCTGAGCAATGGTTTGTGGGATATATAGAACAAAGAAAGAAAGATGTGAATGTTATTATTTAAAATCCGAAAATAACAAATGAGGAAAAATGCGACAAGACAAAACATCCGTAGTGTAACGTGATCTTTGTCACGACTGTTCGTTTGTTTCAGATTTTCGCGCAAGGTTATATATATATATCCAAAAGGACTATCTGATTAAAGCCGTTCTTAATTTTGAACTGACAGATTACAGGTCATCAACATCAACTATCTCTACCTTTTGGCTACTTTTCTCTGGTCGAATAATTGGATTTGAACGTCGTTCTTATGGCGCATCCACAGCCCAAAGTGAGGAGCAAAATTTTTGCGGCAACGGGTCGAGAGCCACAAACCCTCTGATGCACAATCCGGGCACGCTAACCAATAAGCCGCACCTAGCCCATTTGTCATGATGTTAGGCCTATTTGTTTCCATTCCTTCATCAGTTTTTGCATATATAAGTAATATTTCTGATAAACTTTTGTTTCTCATTGTTCTGTCCAAATGACGGGATTTTTTTGTTGAATAAAAGTTATTTTATGGCAACAAATAATAGATCTGAAATCATATTTTCACACACTTCTTATTTGAAATATGTAATAGACAAATTAAGAGGAATTTGGAGGAAATAGGAAACATGTAGTTTAATGTTATTGTTCTCACAACTTTAGGCTTAATTATTACTGTCTTTAGCCATCTTTCGGCGTTCAAATTATAACTTTAAAACTAAAAAATCTTTTCCTACTTGGGCCTGATATACTTTAGTGGTTAAACCGTTCGACTCATCTGTTGCTGTATCATGCTGTTCTAAAATCCGTTAGGGGAGGGGGAGGCTAGATAATATGCTGGTCAATCCAACCATTCGTTAGTAGAGAACAGCCTAACAGTTTGCTGTGGGTGATGTTGCCTAGCCATCTTCCGGTTGTAGTCAATCACTTCAAAATTATGGACAGCTATCGCAGACGAGTAACTTAGCGTGAAGTACGAACATATCTTCGTACTTTAAGTTGCCATTATAGATGAAGCAACTTGAATATAAGTATATGAAGTTTGTGAAACATTGTGAATACTCAGCAGTATATTTCTTGCTATGATAGAGATGCGAACTATAAATAACTTTAATTCTCTAAGTTTTAATTGATCAAATTAGAAACAGTTACTAGAGAACTGAAAAAGTAAAATTGGAATATATAAAGCTTACTTAATAATGACTAATGAAAAACTTGGGGCACGATGGTGGGTTAAACAAAATACGCGGCCTAATTAACTAATGAATGAATATTTGCTGTAAAATTCTTATCAATGCTATAAGTGTAGCTACCAGTTTGGCCGCCAATTTTAGTTTCGTTCATTTAAGTCGCACGCTGAATCCTTTTTTGGCCGCACCTTTTTTTCACACCTAAGGTGTTTTTGATTAGATATCATGACTTTTGTCAATACACACCAACTAACCACAGCAAGTAGGAAAGTGACATTCGACAGTAACCAACATTAGTTTAAGATCACAACCCTATTATTCGGAACAGATCTTTACTTTACAGAACCAACCAGATTCTTTAAAATATATGGTAGTAATTTTTCCTCTCTAAAACAGCGTTAATAACTTCCTTCATTTATATTCAAAGTCGATGACGAGGAACCAACTTTGAGACTAATAATGGCTGGAGACGGATTGAATGGGTAATGAAGAAAAACTTTAATATAAGTTTAACATAACAGCAAATGTACAACGTTTCGACAAGGTTTTTGGTACCTGATGATGACAAAACCTTGTCGAAACGTTGTACATTTGCTGTCATGTTAAACTTATATTAAAGTTTTTCTTCATTACCCATTTAAGCCGTCTCCAGCCATTATTATGTCTAAATGTAACAACTTGAATATATTATACTCATAAGTTAGTTGGTAAC
>NW_013667373.1:220792-241788 GCF_000517525.1 Limulus polyphemus | reverse complement strand
AACCTGCTAATCTAGTTTTCTTGGCCTAACCAATACTTTTGTATCCACACGTCCTTTCACCTTATAGATTTGCTTCTCTAAATCAGCCGTCTTTAATCGGAATGACAAAAACTAAAAATGTTCAACTTTTACTCTTAGTTGAAGCTATAGTAAAAATTTAAACCTATAGCTCACGTGACTTTTTTCTTAGGCATGCGCCAAAATTGTCATCAAATTTGAGTCGTTTCTTTGGTGAATAACTTTGCACATATGACTTATATTTAGACCAAATTTGACACCTAATTATAGATTGTAAAGATCTATCAGTGTACCAAATTTGAAATATATATGTATATCGATAAAAGTTAAATGTGTTTTTATATAAAATAAAGTTTCCGTAGAAGAAAGAAATTCAATCAATATTAGATATTTATATATCGTGTATTTCTTAATGGATTGGCTTGAAATTTGGTACGTGAAGTAAGGTTCCAGTATTACATATGCACTGGAAATATGTGGCAGTTTGGATTACTGCAGTCCGAACTACAGAAAGTGGAATATCGCTAAACTCTCACTCCTGTTAATAACACACAGTTTTGTTTATTATATAAGCGCAAAACTTCCAGTGCTTTGCCAACCGAAGGTATCGAACCATGAATTTTAGGCTTATAAAAACACATAAACAATTTGAACCCGTTTACCATGTTGTTTAACTGATGCAAAATAAACAAATTGTGCAAGTCACATGAAAGAGATGCGTCACATATGTTTGTTTGTTATTAAACTCAAAATTACACGACGGGCTAATTGTGCTGTGCCCGCCACGGGTATCGAATCCCGATTTTTACCGTTATAAGCTTTTAGAATTACCGCTGGGGGAGGGTGGCTACATAATGGGAACATTCAAACGTAATAGAACAAAATTCCAATGAATGTGTAAAAATGAATTTTTGAGTTCAACCATTCACTTTAACAAACATTAGGGTTTCCAGTTGCATTTCATGTGAGCAAGTGTCATTTATAGTGCTGCAAGAGTGACATCTTCTACGCAGTTTTATCACCTAAAGTGGCTTGCAGTGGCTCAACTTGTACTGTGTAGGAAGCCCTTTCTCTCTCTCTCTTTCTTAAAGATCACGTGCTGACATCGATCTCGCATGATATGGATCATTCAGAACGTGAATTACATTTTGAGATGAGCGCTGCCATTTTTCCAGGAATGCGCAGTGTAAAGGTTCCTGAGGACTATATGACTACAATTATCGCACACATGTACATTTCTACAACTTGTCCCAGATGCTTTGAATCGATTTCCAGTTAGGAAAGTGAGCTGAATATATATATATATAATTCATATGAGTAACACCATTCATACCGAAGTAGTCCGCTGATTCACAGTGAGGGCTCTCATTATCACACTTTAGAATGAATGATGGCTTCGAAATATATAAAACATCTAAACATATATCTAAATCTTGTTCTCCAAATGATCTTCAAACTCTGAAAGGGGCTTATATCTATAGATAACACATCATCTCCACCAATCCATCCAGCAAAACGTCAGACAGCTTTGAGGTATGTGCATCGTTTAAATGTCTTCTAATCATTAATGTCAATCCAATTTACAGCTGTAGTTGTTCTGAAGGTCTTGGGTGGTGACTAACCTTAAGATTTTGGATGGTGAATAACCTGAAGACTTTGTGTGATAACTAACCTGGAGACCTTGGGTGGTGACTAACATTAAGGCCTTGGGTGGTTGGTGATTAACCTGAAGACTTTGTGTGGTGACTAACCAGAAAACATTGAATGGTGATTAGCTTGAAGACTTTGGATGGTGACTAGCCTGAAAACATTGTGTGGGGACTAACCTGAAGAATTTGAGTGGTGACTAACATGCAAACTTTGGGCGGCTACTAACCTGAAGACTTTGGGTGATGACTAACCTGAAGACTTTGTGTGATGACTAGCCTGGAGATCTTAGTGGTGACTAACCTTAAGGCCTTGGGTGGTTGGTGAAGACTTTGGGTGGTGACTCACCTGAAGACTTTGGGTGGTGATTAGCCTGAAGACTTTGGGTGGTGATTAGCCTGAAGACTTTGGGTGGTGACTAACCTGAAGACTTTGAGTTGTGACTAACCTGAAGACCTTGGGTGGTGACTAACCTGAATAATTTGGGTGGTGACTAGCTGGAGACCTTGGGTGGTGACTAACTTTAAGGCCTTGGGTGGTTGGTGACTAACTTTAAGGCCTTGGGTGGTTGGTGACTAACCTGAAGACCTTTGGTGGTGATTAGCCTGAATACTTTGGATGGTGACTAACCTAAAGACTTTGAGTGGTGTCTAATTTTAGTTGTCATCAGTTTTTGTTAGCTACTAGTCATGCTATTGTTACTTCACATCAACCACATCTTCTTCTGTCTCCACCTTTTCTATACTTAATGATTTCATACTCCACTGATTGCACTTTGAAGAATGGCTCAAATACCAATTAACACTGGGGACTCCATCTCCAAGAACTGCCAATTATTCATTCCACATCTGTTTTGTTTAAGTGAACACACACTGAGTCGCATCTAATCACTGGTGTCTTGCACAGATCAACATGCCCAAATGACCAACATTATCACAAAACCGTGTTTTGAATAGCAATAAAACAAAAATACTGTCCTACGTTTTGGTCAGAATGATTGAGATAATAAATGATGAAACATATTTTTATAAAAACAGCTTCGATTTTATCATTAGTATTGTTATCTGTAAATACTGGACTAAGTCAAAGTATCTGGCTGAAAAAGTTCTGTTATAGGTGTGGATGGACTAGGAAGTTTCGACCTAATAGTACATACAAGTGGACGCAAAAACTAAGGACCACTAGTAGTAAACTATGGTCATATGGTGGCAGAAATAAACAAATACTACAAATCTCACGAAAATATCTTATTTACATACTGATATAGAATACAGTCACTTAATCTTACACATTTTCACGCCCTCTGGAGCAGATGACGTAATCCCATTACACCACCTAGCAATGTGCATGCAGCAACACACCCCCTCGACATGTTATAGTAATTCTCGAAATTGGGTGAAGGTCATGTTTGTTCACTTCCGCCGCCATACGACCATAGTATATTACTGACACTCGAGTATAGGACTCTTGTCCATAAAATTAGATAAAGTTACTTAAGTGATGTTATGTTAAACATGGTGTAATATGTTTTTAAGGAAAACTAGTTTGACAGATTTAGCATAAACATCTATAAACTGTACTAGTGTAAAAACCCGTCTAAAATCACGGGAAACCATTTTCGAATGATTAAAGAAAAATATAGAATTTAACTAAAATGAATTTGTCTGTACTTCGAAAATGCGTCTGCTCTTCATTTATTTCATCAGTCTCGAAGTAATTTTTTAATCATCACATTTTTAGTAAAAGCTACGCTGGAAAATGAAATGTTATCGTGAACAAAAGTACTTGTGCACTCTGAAAGAGACTTAAATAGCATTCTTGAGCCTTTTCACTGTATTTTAAGTCAGGAAGTAGAAAACATAGTGCGGACATTCCGACAAAATTTTCAACTTTTTCGACTGTACAAAGCATAAAATATATTTGGTAGTAATAAACATTTATTTTTCCTTATGTTTAAAATACTAAAAAACATTCATTAATTAACATTAAAAACTTTTTAAACACTGACACAAATCTTCATCTTTTTCGATTCTACAAAAGATAAAAGATACTTGGTAGTAATGAAAGTTTTTCTTTATGTTTTAAGGCCAATTAGGTAATATATGTGTTAAAATACCAAAAGAAATATTTATTAATTAATATTAATTCACCACTTAAAACTTTTTAAACACGGACTCTATAACGCTAGTAATAGTAGGCCTATTTCTTAGCCCTAATACATAAACGTAACGTGAGGCTTAGCTGAAACATTACTTGATAAATTCTATTTGCTTTTGGCTACAACTCAATGTCACAAAACTTGTGAATTAAACTATTTTGCTGTTATATCACTGAAATTATCAAAACAAAATAAAGAATGAAAAAACCTTTTTAACAAATCAATATAAACACCATAGTTGGTCTAAGTAAAATCAGGAAATAGTTTTGTTGTTAAACGACGATGCATATTGTTGAGCATCATCAAAAAAGGAACGTGAAAGCGTTCTCGACAGAGTGAAAAAGAGGATAAGCCTTTTATAGTTAATGATAAGTTCATATCTTATATGGGCACAATAATCATCTTTGATTCTCTACGATTTTATTTGTATACTTGTTTAAATTGTTAAAAATAGGAAATTTTCAAACTTAACGGCACCTTACGCGAATGCAGTTTAAAACCTAGGATTCATGTTTAGCTTCTTCAACAGATGGGAAGCAGCAAATCAACAGCACTCGCCACCAAAAGAGCTTTATCCGGTGTTTTGAACCGAATAGCGGCATTGACTATTACTTTTAGAACCGGCTCACAGCTAAAAGTTTGGAGTATATTCAGCAGTATCATATCTTGATCGTCAGACCCTTAGATCCGCAGCTCGACACGCTAATCACTAGTCACGTCCGGAAACTGAATGGTATCACGAATGAATAAACTATTTTAAGCTACTTAGTTTAACAAATATCATACGTGTTTAATGCTTTTAGGACAACGTTGTGTTTAAATATTTATTTTACTTAACGCTTATGTTACTGATAATATCTTACAGGTGCTTGTCTGAACTCTGCATTCGCTTGTAAAAAAAACTTTAGTAACCATGGTAACGTGATTGCGTAAACACATAATATATAGTGTTCTACAGTTATTAATTTTTAATGGCTGTCAGGGTATTATCTGCAATGTTAGTTTTATTTGAACGCTTTCTTAGCAGTTTTACTAACAAGCTGAACAACTCAGTATTTGATTTGTAATTTATTTTAACAAATCTTCTACTGACTGATTGTTCTTCTAAGAAACTGGAGTTTAACTATTTTTCCTAAAGGGTTAAAAATGAAACCATTAACCGAACAAAACTTTTAACAAAAAATATTTTACTTTCACTTTTTATAAAAATTTTGAATAACTGTTTTTTTGTACTTTCATCTCTTTTGTTTTCAAATAACAAAAATGTATTAGAACTTTTTACTGTAGTGATATTAATGTTAAAGAGAGAGAGATTAATATATATATATATAATACATACATGTATATCTACACATTAAAATCTTTACAATTACAATAAAACATTTATTATGATGTGCCCCATCCGGCTAAAAATCAGGTTTCGATACCCGCAGAGGCCATAACACAGATGGTCCATTGTGTAGCTTTGTGCTTATTATGACGCACCACGTGGTTTAACATAGAATGTTAAAATATGTAAATAAGAGGGGTGTAGGAGAGCTGGATGAAAAAAAAAGTTTCACATGCTAAATTAATTTATTAATCAATCATCGTAATTTTGTTTCATGGCTATCTTTCATAAATTACTACACACTTTCTTGATACTAAACTTACAAGAATCAGTCATTCGACCAAGCGTGGCCTGTGGGTTAATTAACGTATTAGGCTACAGATTAAATGGCCCAGGGTTTGAGAGTTGACTGAGCTCTAAGCACATTATAAAAGTGACAGTCAATCCCGTTAATCGGTTGTGTGCGGCTGCTCTCCCACTTTCTCTGCTCAACAGATTAAAAGTAACAGCAGCTATATTTAAGACTTAAAGGGTCTTTAACCTGACCGTTTAGTCTACGTGCATACAAGGCGCCGTTCAGGTTGAAAATTCCAGTTCTTTGCATCAAACATTTAACACGTTAAGCTGTAAACCTTTTTTTTTTAGACAAGCCTGCGTAAAATCTTTAATCTAGGCTAACAACGAATTATTGACCATATACCTATAGTTTTGCATAGAAACTACCTAATCGAAAGGCTTATAATACAAACAGAAAGACGTCTCTATCCTGAACATTTTTTCAATGGAACAAACTATAAGAAGTTATACAAGGAAATTTTCATAATAGGATTGAAAACATCCGAGTGCTAGAATAGAAGCGCGCGCGCACGCACACACACGTTGATGTTTTCAAAACTGGTTACTTTCTTATTTTGCGGCTCAGCATGGCCAGGTGGTTAGGGGCGCTCAACTCTCAATCTGCGGTTGCGGCTTCGAATCCCCGTCACACCAAATATGCTCGTCCTTTCAGCCGTGGGGGCGTTATAATGTGACGGTCAATCTCACTATTCGTTGGTAAAAGAATAGCCCAAACGTAGGCGGTGGGCGGTGATGACTAGCTGCCTTCCCTCTGATCTTACACTGCTAAATTAGGGACGCCTAGCGCAGATAGCCCTCTTGTAGCTTTGCACGAAATTCAAAAAACAAACTTATTTTGTGAATAGTTTATGCGTTCAGCTGAACGAAATAACAACATATAAGTGATTACAATAAAAATGACCGGGTCAGTACCGAGTTTTACAAAACTAAAACTTTACAAAATACCTAGCCAATGCTAAGTTGAAAGTCTTTACATCCAATTAATACCAAATTCTACCGAACTGAAATAAGGAAATGTTTCTCAAGACTGCCAATTTTGAATACAGTCCATATTTTTTCTCAAACGCTAACAGGTCGACCACATAATAAAAGAAACTTGTAGGTTTCCTTGCGAGAACTATCTATTAATGAACTATTAATAAACTTATCTTTATTCAATTGAACATAAATACACGTGTTATTAGTTTGGTGAGTAATGTAGACTAGCTATTATTTGTTGTTTCCCATCAGTTAAACAACAGCTAATTAAAGTAAAGTTAACATTAGACTTCTAAACCTAAAATAACAACAGCTAATTAAAGTAAAGTTTACATTATACTTCAATTTACTGACAGAATTATAGAATAATTAACTTAAAATCGGTAGTAAGAGACAACATTTATCACCTAGCACTTGCAAGATTAAATATCTAACTGTTAACTATTCTTGCAAGAGGGCCTCTATTGACAGTCACATCTTTAATTATAATAAAGTGTTAGGTAATATATCCACCGAAGCATTACACAACGTTTTATTGGCTAAATGCGAATACAATTAATCTCCTTAAATCTATTCTCCCATCGATCATCTGCTCACTGGTAACCTTGATATCGTGACTAACGAAGATTTACGATTTCTAATGAGTAAAGGTCTTAAATTCTGAGGACGTCCAAAAATTAATTGTAAACGCACGAAACATGTATTTAATCATCACTCAGTAAAGGTTTTACATAAATGGAGAAAAAAAAAAGAAGAGTTTAAAAATGAGTAAATAAAGTTTAAAGACATTATCAATAAAAGTATAATATACTTAAATACTTAAAGAAATCCACTATTAACAACAATGGACACGTTATGGATATAAAAAAAAAGTTGTTGAGCATTTAGTTTACGGTATTGCAATCCGGTCGTGTGTGTTTGTCTGTCTGTGTTTCCGCGTGAGTATCTCGAAAACTAATAAACAGATGTATACGAAATTTGTACACAAGATGGAAAGTCAGTACGGGACAGTCCTCCCCAAAGTTGGTCCGGACTCTGGATCATTTTGAAGATATTTTTATAATGGGGAGATAGGGCATTAAGTCTGAGACTTCTCATCACACTACAAATAAATGATCCAGATAATTGATTATTCTGGTTCTGAGAAGGATTTTCTGAGTTTTCGAAGGTCAAATTTGGCGTTATCGAATATAAACGCATGCAATCTCGAAAAGGAGCGGTGGGGCGAAGATATGTAATCTCTTTGATTGCTCTTGTTTATATAGTCGATACGCCATAACTATCTCCGATAAAGCAGTTAACAATTTTTTTTCATTTGTAAAAAAAAGCGAAGAAACAAGAATTATCTAACTACTATGTAAAGAACTAGGGTTTGATTTGGAAACATTAAAGCCTTTGTGTAACAAGGTGTATAAATACTTTAAAATCGATTAACAAACACATTACAGTTTTATTTAACTTTCGATTAAATTGAATAAATGCTATACCTAAAGTATTTCAGATTCCAAATTACATAAAACACCACAAAATACAATTTTATTTCCTGAGGACTGAGTATTTGTAAGTTCTTAGAGACAATGGTCTGAAATACTGTCATATTATCAAAAACTGAATCGGTATTAACTTGTTCATTACTATAGGTAATCCCATTGAATGTGAAGAGAACCTTAAATACATTGAAGCTACAGCAGTAAAAACATTCGATTTAAGTAATCTTTACATTAGTCTTCCTAATGAAACATATTATCGTAGAAACTTCCTTTTTTATTACTGTTTGTTTGACGTTAAGCATAAAGCTACACAATGGGCTATCTGTGCTCTGCCCACCACGGGTATCGAAATCCGGTTTCTAGCGTTGTAAGTCCGCAGACATACCGCTGTGCCACTGGGGGGCTTTTATTATTGACGGAGAAAAATAATCTACCCGAATTATTAAAGAACTTCGATATTGTTGATGAGAGAATTTTTTTTTAATTTATCAAAAAAATGACCGCCGTTTCACATTAACGAATTATTGCAGGCCATGTAGTTTTTACCTGATAATGAATGCAGGTGTGTAATTTTGACTTAATAATGTATTTCAATGGAAAATAACTTTAGCCCGCAACTTGCATATTCGTATTTATTCGAACTAGAATTTTCATACATTACACACCTTACTGGGAAAGACTACGGTGAGCCTTACACATTAGTTGCGTTTATATGTATATATATAGATGATATTCTTATACCGAATTGACACAGCCGGGCAAATCTGTCCGCCGGAGCTCACTCTAGAAAAAGATCTGTCGCTATAAAACATTTCAAAATCTGAATTTAGATATTAGCAACATTAATTGAACATTCAAGTTTAAAGTTTTGAATAAAACCATTTGTATGTTTGTTTGTTTCTTGAATTTCGCACAAAACTCGATGACTATTTACGCTAGCCTTCCCTAGTTCTGATGTGATAGACTAGAAAGAAAACAACTAGTCAACAACGTCCGCCGCCAACTCTCGGGCTGCTCTTTTACCATCGAAGAGTGAGATTGACCATCACATTATGACGATCCCACTGCGGGCATTCGGTGACGGGATTCGAACTTGCGACCCGCAGATTGCGAATTGAGTGCCCTAACCATCGGGCTATACCGAGCCTCACTAAAATGAACACTTTCAACTTTAAGCTATAAACTTTCAGTTCCGAAATACGAATATTTCATACATGTTATGTTGAAATATTTAGTTACAATATTTAGTACTCCCAGCTTATTAGATACAATAGAATTTGTTGATAAATACGAGATTTTGTGAATATAGCTCGTAAACACTAGTTACAATATTTACTACTCCCATCTTATTAAATACAACAGATTTTATGAATATAGCTCGTAAACACTAGTTACAATATTTACTACTCCCATCTTATTAAATGCAACAGATTTTGTTAATATAGCTCGTAAACACTAGTTACAATATTTACTACTCCCATCTTATTAAATACAACAGATTTTGTGAATATAGCTCGTAAACACTAGTTACAATATCTACTACTCCCATCTTATTAAATACAACAGATTTTATGAATATAGCTCGTAAACACTAGTTACAATATTTACTACTCCCATCTTATTAAATACAACAGATTTTATGAATATAGCTCGTAAACACTAGTTACAATATTTACTACTCCAATCTTATTAAATACAACAGATTTTGTCGTAAACTCCACAAACAAGATTTTTTATATGCCTAACTTTAAACACAAAATTCCTTCAATTCTATATGAAATTTAACAATATGTTTACTACAGATTGTAGTCTTAGAACTTTTACAAAGTATCACGATCTTTAAAAAAAATTCACGTTTACCTTTTTGCATATTGTTTAGAACTGAACCGTTTTAGCGTATTGACCCCCATTGGTTTTATCTCTCCAAGTTTAAGTTCTTAAATTATCTGTCGTATATTACTTCATTAATTACATTAGTTTTTGATAATTAATTTCTCTGCCACATTACCGGGTGTTGTAAATGTAAAACTTATTATTTATCTTATAAATCTTATCATTTATATAACATTAGTTATCTTATAAATCTTATTATTTCTATTGAACTTTCTAGACGCTTATCCCCCCCCCCCCAGTGGCACAGCGGTATGTCTGCGGACTTACAACGCTAGAATCTGGTGGGCAGATCACAGATAGCCAATTGTGTAGCTTTGTGCTTAATTACAAACAAACAAAGAGACTTATCGTGTTTAGTTTTCGGCTTTTAACGAACGTTATTTATTACTTCGTGTAGCCAGCTCCATATGTTTCCTAAGTGTCAGAGGTTAGTTAAAGTATGAGTGATAATACTAGACACAAAGTATGTTTGACATGCTATGTTCTCTGTATTTCGTTTAACGATCTCATGTTTCTATTGATGATTTAGGAATTATTTCATTTTGCTATTTATTGTCTTGTGTCTTGTTTTTGGTTGTACTATAGAAAAGTTACTGCTACTAACTCGACGCAGTCTAAACAATAACGTGTGTCGTCATAAGGTTGTATCAGATGCCGCTGTCCTCTAACGTCATACAGTTGCATGTTTTCATTGGTCAAACGACGTGTTTTGGCGTATTTGAAGTCAGGCATATTGTGCTAGCATAATACAACTATTCTTAAACTCAATATTACAAACCTCGTAGAACACAGGTCTAAAAAAGACAACAACTAATGTTCCATCGCATGGCCCTGAAAAGAAAAGAATTAATGTTCCTAATGTTCCATCGCACGGCCCTGAAAAGGAAAGAACTAATCTTCCATCACATGGCCCTGAAAAGGAAAGAATTAATCTTCCATCACATGGCCCTGAAAAGGAAAGAATTAATCTTCCTATGCATGGCTCTGAAAAGGAAAGAACTAATGTTCCATCACATGGCCCTGAAAAGGAAATAATTAATCTTCCTAAGCATGGCCCTGGAAAGGAAAGAACTAATGTTCCATCACATGGCCCTGAAAAGGAAAGAATTAATCTCCCTATGCATGGCCCTGAAAAGGAAAGAACTAATGTTCCATCACATGGCCCTGAAAAGGAAATAATTAATCTTCCTAAGCATGGCCCTGGAAAGGAAAGAATTAATGTTCCATCACATGGTCCTGAAAAGGAAAGAACTAATGTTCCATCGCATGGCCCTGAAAAGAAAAAGAGTAACAGAAAGTACAAATGAAATCCACTACCAACACGCTAGTTTCAATACTCAAGCTTAAAATAAACAATATTTCAGGTGGGAGGAAGAGATCTAAAAATAATCCGATCCTCCCAGATTCATAGAAATGATCTAGATCCCAATGCCAACAGTGTGCAAGGTTAAGTTTTTCAAAAAATAAACAAAGAAAACATTTTTACGACAGTAGTTCAAGTAAATAGCTACTGTTTCTGTGCTCTCTCAGTAAGGTTTACTATATCGCTTAGATATTGTTATTTTTATTAACAGTACTTGCTATACTATCTAATATATCGAATGCCATTTCTCTTTAGTTTTATTTATTATTATTGATTATACTTTTATTATGGAGATTGTTTTGCATTATTGGCTTAATATATGCATTTATGAAAAGCCCAAATCTTCTAAGCTTGCCGAAGCTTGTGAGATATTATTGGGTCGAAAATGTTGTTAACAGCAAGGGTTACCCAACTCATGAAACAGTGTATGCTAATCTTTAGTAGTAGAAATGTAAGAAAAATATATCTAATTACTTATAAAGATTATCAGGCTAATTTTTAGTTTCTTTCTAGTTACATAGCTTTCTCTGAACAGAAGTTAGTATTAATTTACAAAATACTTAGCCCATACCACGATGAAAACTTTACACCCAATCAATACCGGATTTTACCAAACTGAAACTTTACAAAATACTTAGCCAATACCAAGCAGAAAACTTTACGAAATGTCGAGTCATTTCTGGCTCTTCCCAAAAACAGAATATTTACAGATTATCACGTCATTTCTAAGCATTAAAACTTTACAAATGACCAGATTTTTCTCTCTTTCTCCCCATATTGTACAAACGACTTAGGCTAATATAATCTCTGCCCATTTGAAAGGTGAGTAACATAAGAGTCAAATTTGAGGAACATAAATTTACCCCGAGGGAGTAATTGATGATCAGAAAGAACATTTTCTTCATATTTTTAATCTTTAGGGATCTTAATTTTGTGGCTTTCACTTCCTTTTTATCTCGCCAACTTTTAATCCTGTTATATATGTCATAAATCGCTAGTAAAATGAGCCTTCAAATTGCTGTTTTTTTCCTACAAGAACAGCAGATGTCGCTAACATGAGCAACATCTGTATATTTAGTTGGTGATGATCCCGAAATGAAAATGGTTGAAAGAGCATTCATTAATAATCCAAGAGATCAATACGGTTTATTTAAAATAAATGAAACATTGAATATTTATGTTCGATTTTTTGTTGTCAAATCGGCTAAACTGGCTAATGTATTTCATTAATTTTTTTCTTTTAAAGTGTAAAACACTGTAAACTTCTGTGCACGTGATTCTTATATATCAAGACAAACAGTGGTATGTCGTGCGGCCAAAAAAACCTGCAGGATACACTATGTGTGATAATTTAGCGATTTTCGTTTTCTGTAGTTCGAACTGCGGTAATCCAAACTATCACATATTTTTCAGTGGACTCTACTGGACTCTTACTTCCCGTACCAAATTTCAAGGCAATCCATTAAGAAACATGAGATATAAAATTTCCAATTTTGATTGACTTTTTTCCTATTTTGTTTTCTCTGCACCAAAAGTGCGGAAAGGTTACTTCATAGAAAAAACATACATAATTTTAATGAATTTTTTTCAAGTTTGATACACTGATAGATCTTTACAACCTACAATTAGATGTAAAATGTGGTCTAAGTATAAGCTACCTTTGCTATTCAACAAAAACATCTCAAATTTGACCAAAATTTTTGTGCACACGCCTACGCAAAAAGTCACGTGAGCTATAGGTTTAAAATTTTTCCTACAGCTTCAACTAAGAGTAAAAGTTGAACATTTTTAGTTTTTGTCATTCCAATTAAAGACGGCTGACTTAGAGAAGCAAAACTATAGGGTGAAAGGACGTGTGGATACAAAAGTATCGGTAAGGCCAAGAAAACTAGATTAGCAGTTTCTAGCTCAAGTTTTCAAAATAATCTTAGGGTGGATGGTTATTATTCATTTCCAACTTTCAAGCACACATTTTCTAAATTTTAATAAATTCTGCTAATTAAAGAGCATTTAATGTCAAGTGATATTAGTGTAAATAGTGGTGCTTAATACGGCTGTACCAAGTGCATGCGGGTGATGACAAGAAACTGTTAATCTAGATTCCATGGCGTTATTATAAAGTAAGTTATTAACACCGTTTTAGAGAGGAAAACTACCATATGTTTTAAAAAATATGATTGGTTTCATAAAGTATAGGTCTGTTGTAAATAATAGGATTGCGATCCTAAAACTATCGACTGTCACTTTCTTACTTGCTGTGGTTTGTTGGTTTGTATTGACAAAAAAGTCATGATACCTAATGAAAAACAGCTTAAATGTGAAAAAAATGTGTGGCCAAACTTGTAGCTACACTTATAGCATTGATAAGAATCTGACAGCAAATATTCATTCATTAGTTAGTTAGGCCGCATAGTCTGTTTTACCCACCATCATGCCCCAAGTTGAACAAAAAACTTCGCCTGTCTAACTAATGAATAAATATTTGTTGTAAGATTCTTATCAATGCTATAAGTTTGGTCGCCAGTTTTTATTTCATTCCTTTAAGTCGCACACTGAATCCTTTTTGGCCGCACCTTCTTTTCACACCTAAGGTGTTTTTTGATTAGATCTATATCTATCTATCTATACATATATATTTATTTATTTACGTTGTGGGGGTAAATAAATATATTTATTTCTGTTGGGGAATGGAAAAAATAAAACATATATCTAAATTTTACTTATGTTATGGAGCACCGCCATATTATAAACCGCTAATGGAAAAATGACAATATTTTAATAACGCCCGAAGATGATCGTGTTAATTAGGCTATGATTGTTTTAATTAGCTCTGGAAATTTTAAACAAAAATTATGTGAATATTTCATTCTAATGGATTAGTTTTAAATTTACATTTAGATCGATTTTCTCTTAGCTCTTAAAGCTGTTAGAATGATTATGAACTCATCCGTGTTAGTTTCTTGACTTGTAAAACATCCTGGCTTGTATGTAGGTAGAAGAGAAGATTCTGGCTAAATTTATCTTAATGATAATAAAAAACATGATAACTGAATGGTGTCCGATTTTTCAAGGTTAACCGTAACTTGCCACGCAGCATACACTCTGAATAAAATCTAAAGTTTTAAATTTGAGCTAAGTCCAACGGTTGGCTGAACGTAAGAACAAATGTAGCAGCGTCCTCTACTCTATTGTATTTTCTAGCGTACAACAGCATGCATCTGGTGGCAGCAAAGTAACCCATAGGTTTTAAAATAATCAACATCTTGAAAATCTGTTACGTAGCTTTAGACAACAGTATTGTGCGTGTTAGTGCAAAGTGGCTCGAGGTTTATCGGTAAGTCAGCCGAAAATTGTTCAAATACGGAAAATAGTTAAGTTTAAGGTAGTTTCTAATGTATTTTAAAACAATCAAATTTTAAAATAAAATTTACAGATTTTATTTATTATGTTAAAACTTTTGAGTAAAATAATTTTTGTGTCTCCAAAATTGTGTCTCCCGGTTAACATGTCGGATTACAAATCGTAGGGGTTCAAGATGTGAGGTCACTGAACACACCCCACGTTTTATAAGTTGTGGGTGCGTTATAAAAGTAAGAGTCAACTATTTTATTCGATTCGAGAAAGCGGATAAAGCTCTTGTGATAGCGATGCTGCTGGTTGGGCACCTTTCCTCTAGACAGTAGTTAAAATTTGTCCTCCAGAGGGAGAGAGATAAGTTTACGGAGTTACAACGCTAAAATCTGGGGTTAGATTCCCCGTGGTGGACACAGCAGAAAACCCAATGTGGCTTTGCTCTAAGACAAATAAACGAAAAAAAGTTAAAAATTAGTGCCTAAACTTTAGGTTATCTGACGTACCACCCACGTGCGTAAAAGGTACGATTGGTTCAGGTTGAAAATTCAAATCCCTAGAGTTGAAACTGGATTATCACATACATTCTGAAATACAACTTTCTAAAAGATGAAATTGTTAAAAAGTGGCGTAAGTACAACATAAAGGTTGGATATCTTGTCTCATCAGTAATCACTTGGACAGAATATGTTATATATATTTATACCACTATCACTCCGTATCAACTGTTAGCTTCAGGGACAGAATGTAATATATATATATATATATATATATATAAAACATTAAGTACCTCTCAACCAATGAATATAAATAGTTCAATGTAATCGACCAGGCTATTTTTATTTTGTAAAAGAAACAATCCGACACAGACACGAGTTAGTTATCAATAAACAGTAACAAAGAAGTCGTGTCTTAAACATTGGTGGACTCGAATTAACCTAAAGTTTGATTATCTGCGTCAGTTCTGTGATAAAGAACTAAATTTACAAAACTAAAAAATGTTCGTGGTACTCGTGATATAAGTATAGTGGAACGTTCGAAATATTCTCATAGTAAAGTTGATATAAATATATATATATATAAAACTATAAACATTTTAATTAATTCCAAAAGGGAAAATAAGATCCTGTTAGCCGTCCCATTTCTAATCGAATTTTTGATAAGAACACCTGGATAAACCTTTTATCTTTTACGTCTAAATTCTCCTTGAATATCCTTCCTATTACAACAAATACGTTACACAGTCTTAATAGCATGATCGATTATTTTGAGGTTTTACCAAGTACAACTGGAATCTTGTGCGACTTCATAATTTAGATAAGTTTTTGTTTGATAAACATTCTCGTCAACAACAGCTGTTTGTTGCCTTTTTCAGTATATCCGAACAACAACTCGCCAATTCACTCACTCGTCTATACCGATAAAATCTGTCAAAGTTTCAGCGTTGGTGTCAAGATTTTCGGACTTCATTTATGTATACTTTTGAGTATGTCAGTGTTTTGTTCTGTAAAGATAAGAGAGAGAGAAAAAGGCCGCTGACGAACAGGCAAGAAAAGGAAACGCAGATATGTGTTATGAATAAGCAAAAAAAAAAAAATCAGAGAGTTTATCGAACTAGCAAGAAAAAGGTCGGCAGACACATGTAAATTATTTAATGTCTAGATCTTATAATGTCGTAGGTTTTTACAGGATACGTAATTTTAAACCTTATGTCATTTTATTGTGTAGAAATAGTTAAGTACGTCCCTTTACCCGCTAGAGATGCGTTCCTTATCATTCATTTGTGACGTCATGTGCAGTCCTTTGAAGGAGAAAAGCTGTGACCTCAATTGTAGAAACATTAGCCCTAAAAAGTTGAAATAATTTAGCTGTAGTTTTTAATAATTAGAACCAACAAGTACGTGTAGAAATTCTAAAGTAATTTGTAGCTTCTTTTCTTTTTCTTTCACTCATGGGTTCTTAAAATTAAACTGCTTGTGAGTTTTGTTTTATCTGGATGTGAACGATAGGTATATAGACAGACAGATAGACAGGCAGGCAGATAGATAGTAAGATGGTTGGATAAATAGATAGATAGGCAGGCCGATAGATAGAAAGATGGTTGGATAGATAGACAGAAAGTTGGTTGGATAGATAGACAGACAGACATGCCGCTAGACAGATAGATTCAATTACAAATATCACTAAGAGAAATGGAAAAGTCTTCATGATCATTACGTTATGATGCTCCATTTTTACCACAAGTTTCATTATTTTATTATAAGAACACCCATTTAAGTCACTGAAAGTAATCCAACCGTGTGTACTGCTAATGAAACTTTATAATGTCTATTTCAAAAGTCCACTTGTAACAACTGCACATGGACACCGAATAGAATGTTGTAGAACACAGAAACTAATCAACCTAATGACTGCACGTTATCAATGGTACACAATAGATCAATAGCTACAGTTCTGACAAAGAGTTAACCAGCTGAGTATACGGCTCAGAAGAAACACTGTTTCCAATTTAATAAAAACCCAAGAAAGCACGTACTGTACACCGGGGGAAACACGTTTACCGGCTGTAGGTTCCCATACTTATGTATATCACATAAAAACTGCTTGTTTCTCGAGCTACTGTTCCTAAAATAAAAACACAGACTAACGTATAACAAAAGAACACGGCCAATTCTACAGATAAAAGGATGGACAAATAAGTAGAAAGATAGGTAGACAGAAAGATAGACAGACAAACAGGTAGACAAATAGGTAGAAAGATTTGTTTGTTTGTCTATTTTAAAACAAAGCCACATTGGAATATCTGCTTTGTTTACTACGAGGAATCGAACCCCGGATGTTAGCGATGTAAGTTCAGGGAACAGGTAAAAAGAAGAACGGATAGACAAATAGGTAGACAGATGGATGGACAGACAAAAAGTAAACAGGAAGAGGAACAGACAAATAGGTAAACAGGAAGAGGGACAGACAAATAGGTAAACAGAAGAAGGGACAGACAGGTAGGCAGAAGGAAGGACATACAAATGGGTAGACAGAAGGACGGACAGACAGGTAGGTAGGCAGAAGGAGGATCAGACAAATAGGTAGACAGAAGGACGGACAGACAGGTAGGTAGGCAGAAGGAGGATCAGACAAATAGGTAGACAGAAGGACGGACAGACAGGTAGGTAGGCAGAAGGAGGATCAGACAAATAGGTAGACAGTAGGACGGACAGACAGGTAGGTAGGCAGGAGGAGGGTCAGACAAATAGGTAGACAGAAGGACAGACAGACAGGTAGGCAGAAGGAGGGACAGATAAATATGTAGTCAGAAGGAGGGTCAGATAGATAGGTAGACAGAAGGACGGACAGACTAATAGGTAGACCAAACATGATACATGTGCTCAAGTATCACTAGCGGGTGCCCTAATGGGGCTTCTGTTCGGGTACGTATCCGCCCCACCCCTTGGTTAGCTGCAGAAGAAATTGATGATAATGGAGGAGTTTGGTTGGTACCTTGAGACCTGTGTGGATCATGAAGGGAGGGATGTCTTTGAATCCCGCAACGAAGTGTGGGTATTTAATTCTAGTTTGTTTAATTCTACTTTAATCGCTAGTAAAGCAACATATTGTAGAGATATTCTAGTTCGAAGTTGACATCGATAAATTATTATACACTTTCTAGAGTTATTTATTATTTTCAAAGCAGTTTTTATAGAAATAATTAGATATTAAGTGACCTTTGACACAGGACAGACACGACTAAAATCTTGTGTACATTACAACAACGTATCATAAAGATGAATCTATGTTCAGCGTATACGTTTGTATGTATGTATTCAATGTCCGCTGTTTAACACTTTGAAGTTAAATTTGTACACATTTTCACAAATAATTAGAGAATGAGTGACCTTCACTTAATGCCAATGTTACAGTGACATGACATGTGCTTTTAGTAAAAGTTATATATATCATATTGCAATAATGTTCAAAAATAGCTTTAAACCACACATTTTCATGATTATTTTAGAACAAAGCCATGTTGGGCTATCTGCTGTGTCCACAGGCGGGAATCGAATCACGGATTTTAGCACTGTAAGTCTTTAGACTTACCGCTATCCCACCTGAAAATCACCTTCTGAAATTATCATTATTTGTGGTTTGTTCGTACAGTATGAGTATTTTATTTTTATCTCCCGTGAATAACCATTTTAACAAATCCAAATAATTACATTTATAGAGAAAAATATCGAGCACACTCATCTTAGTTTTGTTATAAATTGTCCCATAATATCAAAGACTCATCCCCTTGGAAGAAAATGGAGGAGACTGTCGGAATTACTTTTCAGTAGAATCAATTTCCACATAATAGCAACAACAAAACGAGTTTTACGAATCTGAAACTGAATTACATTTAATTTACTACGATTTCCAGTAAAATGTATCTAGGAAGAAGAAGAAGGTCAGCGAGAAATGTTCGTGCTCTTAAACAAAGTGTAAACGATATATACTTTCGACATTTTCTCATTTTGAGTTATAGTTTTTACAATTCAAGTCTTTTTTTAACTGGATAAAAGAAAGAACATTGATTTTTTTCTCATCCCGTTCATTTAGGATATCGTTCTGTAGGATAATACAGGGAAATTATTCTACGTTATTATTTGTTCCTAAGGTAAACAACAAATGAAATATTGTATGTTACCCATTTGTACCTGGGATAAAAACCAAAAAAATATATACGTTATACCTTTTTTAAACGAATAAATAACAAAGGAAATATTGTACTTATCCCTTCTTCCTGGGATAAATAACAAAGGAAATATTGTATGTTATCCCTTTGTTCCTTGGATAAACAACAAAGGAAATATTGTATGTTATCTCTTTGTTCTTTGGATAAACAACAAAGGAAATATTATATGTTATGTTATTAATGAAGGAAATATTTTATAGTATCTCTTTATTCCTGGAATAGACAATAAAGGAAATATTATGATATGCTTTTGTTCTGGGATAAAGAACAAATGAAATATTGTATGTTATTCCTTTGTTCCTGGGATAAACAGCAAGGGGCTACAGTAAGTCAGGGTTCTATGTAAGAAGGCTACCAAGGTTGAAAATTGAAAACAAATACATCTCAATGTTTCACGTACAATGTATTAACACAATGTTTTATGTGTGATTTACCACAATAACTGCCTTTTAGACACACACAAAAAACAGATAAAAAGGTTAATTTCCTTAATAACTTAAAACACTGAGCTGCGTTCATTTCATTGCACTTTGTACTATTCTTTGAACATCATACATTTTCTCAATTACATCAACATTCATGCTGCAATATTTTCTTTCATTTCAGAGATGGTTAACTATGATTTTGACGTCGTCTTCTGTACTCTTAATGAAACTTTTGCGGAGTTTTATGTCTAGCAAATATGTGTTAATATCACGATACCAAAGAAAACTGAATCATTTGTAACTAGAACTGGAGAGTTTTCGCTGTCATTACTTATGATGTATTTAAGAGTTTACAATGAACTAAAGTTTG
This sequence comes from Limulus polyphemus, assembly GCF_000517525.1. Classification (NCBI taxonomy): domain Eukaryota; kingdom Metazoa; phylum Arthropoda; class Merostomata; order Xiphosura; family Limulidae; genus Limulus; species Limulus polyphemus. The sequence continues at coordinate 221,679 of NW_013667373.1, read as the reverse complement.
TTTGTTTGTTAAACTTCGCTCAAATTTACTAGAAGGATGTATTTGATAGTTGTCCCTAATTTTGATGAGATAGACTAGAGGGAAGGCAGCCAGTCAACAACAGCCACCATCAACTCTTGGGCTACTGTTGTGAAACCGAATTGCAGGATTTTACTGCTACTCTTATAACGCATCCACAGACCTAAAGTGCGGAGCGCAATTTTATTCTTAGTAGTAGTGGGGAGCGAAAGACGGAACTTGAGATCCACACTATTTAGTCATTGAGCTAAGCTCAATCCCTATGCTAAAGACGTGCAATCAAATATGAAAGTTATAACTATGTATAAGATCAGTAATGTGTCATATTATTATAAAATGATTGACATGTAAATTTTCTAAACATTAGTGTATTGGGTTATTTAAAAAACGAACACATTTTGAGAGAACAATATAGAAATCTTAACATGCTTCCAATATAAATCATAATGTATTTGATAATAATGATTATTTTTTTATTAAAGTTAATCCATTACCTTGGATCACAGGAGCAAGAACCTTAAGCTCGATTTATGGAATCGGACAAAAGTAAAGAATTAATAATCTTAAAATAAAAAAAAAGTATGTAAGGTTCGGGCTTTCTTAAGTAATAAGTGTTCTGGGGCCAATTTCTCTGAGTACGTACTTTACACAAACATATAATATTTTCTACATGATAGGCGATGGACAGAGCTTTCCATTATATATTTTTCAGTAAACCAAGGAAATAAACAATGGTTGGGTGTTAAAAGTAGCTTGTCGCCAGCAGAAAAAATTAATTTCTAAGCAATAACACGAACACAAAAATTGTAATTATGACTCGAGCCTTTCTTGTGATTAATTAGTAAACATTTATGTTTTGAAAATTTGTT